>NC_052047.1:12574599-12702099 GCF_903992535.2 Arvicola amphibius | reverse complement strand
ACACATGTGCCCCCAAATAAATACATGTAAAAATAAAATAAATGTCAAAAAAAAAAAAAAAGCAAGAAACAACCCTGTGGGGCCAGGCATTTAATCCCAGCACTGAGGAGGCAGGAGCAGGTGGATCTTTGTTTGGTCCAGGACAACCTGACCTATATAGAGGGACTGTCTCAGAAACAAACATAAACAAAAATGTCTATGGGGTAGCATCTTCTGAATGCCACCAAGGTCACCACCACTATTTTCTGTCCATCTGCGCCTTCTAGAAAGTTCCAGAGCCCAATAGCAACATTTGTTAAATTGAACTGCTAGTGTGTCTGAGTAGACCAGCCCTGGGCTCAGGAGAAGACCCCTAGAGCCCCGTGGTTTGGAGAGCACTGCAGATGTGTCTCCTCACACCTCTGATTTGGGAAGCTGGAGCCCTGTTGAGAGTCCCTCCCTCACATTTTCTCTGCTCTCACCTTCAGTTTTCTGTTGACTCCTCCCTTAACCACACTGTCTTTTCTTTCCCTAGTAGTTCCTGCCAATTTCCCATGGTGACAGTCACAAGGGACAGGCACGAGCCCGGTGCGGCCCATTCCGAAGGTGGTCACATAATGACTCCCAAACCACCCCAGACTCCAGCTGCAGGGTCAGAAGCTGAGTCCAGCACACCTGCTGGCGTGATCGCTCAGCCGCAGCTCACCGGTTCTCTCGGCGAGCAGGCCTCTCCCAGCCAGACCCAAAGCCTCATCCATGAGCCTGTCAGTAGAACTCAGGATCTAGGAAAGAAAATCCATGCCCAGCCCCAGAAGACCTCGGAAGATATCCGAACAGAAGCTCTTGCCAAGGAGATTGTCCATCAAGACAAGTCTCTGGCAGACATTCTGGACCCAGACTCCAGAATGAAGACGACCATGGACCTGATGGAGGGCTTGTTCCCCAGAGATGCTGATGTGCTGAGGGAGGGTGGCACCAAGAGGAGAGCCTTGGAGACCGCCGCCAGACAGACAGGCTGTGAGGCCAAGAGGTAAGTGAGCCTCACAGCTGAAGTCCTGTGGGGTCGTGGCTTTTGAAGTATGTGAGTGATGCTTTCTTACTTCCACAGGTCCCTGCCCGAGTGTGACGTTCCATCTGAGCTTAGGGGCGTCTCTCGGGATACATGCCCAGCAGCAAAGAGGAGAGCAGTAGGAATCCTTGTTGTTAGATAGGAGGGTTCCCGCTGCGCTGCCCCCGGTCTGCTTGTGTCCACAGTCATTGGTAGCCACATTTCCTATGGGCCGTGCCTCTTCCCGCCAGCCTTATTGCCTCACCGTCACGAGCACCTCTGAAACACAGAGGAATATTAATGTCTTCGTCCACCAAGGCCCCAGAGTGGGAGCGGGAGCGACTGGACTTGAACCCTGACTTCTGCTCTCTCCCCCATCGTACTTGTCCCTAGCTCAGCAAACGCATGATTGCCTGTTGTAATAGCTATGTTTTCAGGGAGCTCCCTTAGGCCCAGTGCTGAGAGGGGAGCAAGGAGATGTGGGCATATCTGAGGCCTCCACAGGAACAGTGGACAAGTCCTTATGAAGAGAAAAGGAGCCTAGCCAGGCCGTGGTGATGCACACCTTTAATCCCTGCACTTGGGAGGCAGAGGAAGTGGATCTCCGAGTTTGAGGCCAGGCTGCTCTACAGAGCAAGTTCCAGGACAGCCAGGGCTACTCAGAGAAACTCTTGTCTTGAAAAACCACAGTGCTGCTGGTGGTGGTGGTGATGATTGGTGATGGTGGTGGTGATGGTGGTGGTGATGGTGATGATTGGTGGTGGTGATGATGGTGGTGGTGATGGTGATGATGGTGATTGGTGATGGTGATGATTGGTAGTGGTGATGGTGGTGATTGGTAGTGGTGATGGTGGTGATGAGGGTGATGAAGAAGAGAGGGGCCAAGAGAAGTGGATGTGTATAGGACGTTCACTTTCAGGCATTAAGTGAGCATTTGCTCAAATCCTGAAGCTTGAGGTTTCAGAGGGAATGCAGGGCCCTTAGCCTCTGCTCTGGAGGCTCCCAAGCCTCCCGGTCTTGGAACACAGCTCCAGCACCCGCCGCAGCAGAAGCAGTGAGCAGTGGTGTTTCCCATTGTGTGGGTATTTGGTTTAAGACTAATTGGAGGAAGAGTAGAGTGGGCTTTATTTCCTTTTCATTTCTCAGTGAAAACTCTGTGTATTGACAGACTGAGATTCAGCAGTAAGCAATTCCAGACGAAATACAAACAGAACGTTTCACCCAGATACGGGTTTTCAGTCTAGAAACTTCCAGCTGATTCTCACTGAATCAGTAGCAGGAATGTCGTGCTTTGTTGGGTGGGAGGGAGAAAAAAGCTGTGTGCATAACGTTCGCGTCTGTGGGCTACGTTCTCAGCGCTCTTCTAACTCAAGACCTCACGGTCACCTCGTCTGCCTCTCCAGTTTCAGATTTGGAGAGCCGAGGCTACCTTAGGTCCCTTCTCCGCAGTGACACTGTAGCAAACATCACTGAATACCTGCAGTGTGCAGGGCAGTCCACTGGGCACCACAAGGACTCCAGGATGGGTCTGCCATGCAGCTCACCATGGGGTGTGTAAGTGGTCGCGCTGTTACCTGGCTACTTGCTGCACAAAGACCCAAGTCATTTCACAGTGTAGTCTTATAGAGTGTTTATGTTCCCTGGTGAATTTGGTGGTGAAACCTTCAGAAAGATGGCATGCGCCACCTTCTGGTGGAAGTGAGCAGTCCTGCTGTGACTGACAGTAGTCAGATTCGTGAGTGGCCTATGGCACTGGAACGCAACTTTGAAGGCTTTGTCCAGTTTCCTAATCAGCTGGCTTACATGTAGATAAGCCGCTGAGAGGAAATGGTAAAATGTTTGTCTGCGTGGTTCTTTATTCTTGAGTAAAATCACAGGGTCAGAGTTAAATAATAGCACGTGATTGAAGAGTTAAGCTTTTTCTCCAGGAGAACCCACCTTACTTCCGCGAGCCGTTTATTCATCAGGTGGTGTCTGAACTGCAATCTGAGCTGAGGTTGTAATGGTAGAACACTTGCTGAGCATGCATGGGGATCTAGGTTCCACCCCCAACTCCTCAAAAAAGTGAATTAGACTATGAAAAACTCAATTATGGTAAAACAAATAGCATGAGAGGCCATGTTTCTCAGTTCCCAGTTTTTTTGGACGCCTTGAGCCCACCACCTGATTTACTTTAATTTCTTTTCTCCCTCTGCCTTTTTTCTTCTTCTTTAATTTCTCTTGAAATGCAGTAGCCTTGGCTGCTTTCAAATTCTTGATCCTCCTGCCTCCACCTCTTAAGTACTGAGATTACAGACAGGCACCGCCATACCCGGCTGAGGTCTAGGTTTTGTAGTTCACTGTTAAAAACCCAGCAGGCTCCAGATTTCACGGGCTTGTAGTGTGGTATGGGATGAGGCTTGCTGAAGGTGAAAATGTTTGTATTCAAGCATCAGAGAAATCCTGGAGAAGCAAGGAAGGGTAGGAAGGGCAGGTAGTCTGGGGTTGTGCCATACCTTGGGCGCACTTTCCCATCAGGCCACACTGCATTTCTGTGAAATAAGGAGTCGGTCGTCACCGCAGAAGGAGGATCATGGAGACAAGCTGCGTGACTTGTAGCCCCAATTCCCACTCTTCCCCAGCCCTGGGTCTCCATCCTGGGTTTGCCTGACTTCAGGGGCCAGCACATCATAATCACTCATCAGCAAATAATTTGCCCACCAGCCATCATTCCTGGGAAGAGCTTCAGTAGGAGTTGTTTCACATTCTGAAGGGCCAGATGCGGAAAAGCTGCTCTGACCTTGTGCCGTGTGTTTCAGGAGCGAAGACAGGAAAGCCGTGGGCATGCTGGTCAGCTGCCCTGCCTACTACAGCGTGTCTGCAGCCAAGGCAGAGCTGCTGAACAAAATCAAAGACATGCCAGAGGCGGAGCCTGAGGAGGAGGAGCAGGAGGACGTCAACGAGAAGAAGGTAGAGTGGACACCTGTTTTGCTGTTTCCCCGAAGGTGGTGAGGGTCCTTGTAATGGGCACGGTTACCAGCCCCTAAGGCACAGGGCGAACCGTCCCCTCTGATGGCGTGTGAGAATTCTCAGAGGTCTCCTATGAGTGGGCGGGACAGGTAGTCACTGTCACTCTAGGTTTGCAAATGATGAAAGAAAGCTTAGCGAGGCAGAGTTAGTTATTAAAGATCTCCCAGCTGGAACTGGACCCCTGGTTCCTGGCACCACACAGCCCAGGGATTGAGGCTGTTCTCAGGCAATGGTTGGCGTTCATTCACGGGGAAAACTAGAGGCTCTTACATTTTGATTAGGGAAAGAAGCCAGACCCTTCGAGGAAAGATAAGACTGACCTTTGTACATCCCCGCAGCTTTCGCAGTACCTCAAAGACCTTTAAAGTGCAGGGTTGAAATGTAATTGTTAGCATTTGGTACTTCTACAGAGATTTTAAATGTCAGACATTTTTGAAATGACCCTGCTGTTGTCAGTCTCCCCACAACCCGTGCACACATAGGCAGGCTGTGTCTGTAGGACAGAGAGCCCTTCTGCTCTGCCTACAGCCCTCCATAGGTCCAGGCATGCCCCCTGCAAAAGGACGCATGCAGCTTGCTTCAGTGAGCCTGGGATGTGCGCTCCCGTGCTGTTGATACCAGGGGACTTGCATGTGTGAGCCTACTTAGTGCACAGAACATGCCTCTTCCTGGTGTGCTGGCCGAAACCACAGCACGTAGACACGTACCCCCCAAAATGGAGAGACTTAAGGGGCACCCCACCACCACCCCAGAAACAGACTTGAGGGGCACCCCAACAACACCCCCAGAAACAGAGACTTGAAGGGCACCCTACCAGATTTTCCCTCTTGCTGCTTAAGCATTGTGAGTGCAGGGCTGTGTGTTGCAACAGCCATTACAACAGAGTTTTCAACCAGAGCTTTCTCATTCAGATCCCACTGAGTGTTGTCCTGCGCGTAGACCATTACAGTAGCAAAGAAGAAAGTACACAGCGCTTTTTCTCATCTTCATTTTTTTATAAAGACTTATTTTATGTGTGTAGGTGTTTTGCCTGTGTAAGTTACGTTATGTATGTATGGACACCACATACATGCCTGGTTGCTGTGGAGGTCAGAAGAGAGTATCAAATCCTCTGGAACTCTGTGTGTGCTAGAAACAGAACCCAGATCCTCTCAGAGCAGCAAATGCTCCTAACCGCCGAGCCATCTCTCCAGCTCCTCTTTTTATGTTTTAACTGCTTTTTAAAATGACTTTCATAAGATTGAGTCATCCTCTCAGGAAGTAAATTAGCACTATTTAGCTACGGTCCGTAAATAGGCTGCATGGTTTTGTGTGCTCCCTTAATTTTTCTTTACAAAAAAATTCTACCAGTACTATATCAGCACATTCTAGAGTGAAGTCAATGACAGCAGCATTTCCGACTGTTTCACTGTATCGCTTTTGAGAGGCAGCTGCGGCTCCTCGCTCTCCGCTCCCCGTTTCTATTGTACCCTACTTCTGGCTTGCTTCCTCCGATCCTGAGAGTCCTCAGCATCTCCTATCAGAGCAGATCTGCAGTGATGGAGCTTCCATCTGTGTGTCCCCAGGACACCGTCACTCATGAAGGATGTTTCACTGGACGTGGGGTTCTGGCCGACCATTCTCTAGTCTTTCATCTTGTAGACATGTTGTTGCCTTATTTGTTACTGTGAAGCAATGTCTGGCTTTAAATGTGATCTTGTTGTGGCTGCGGTTTGGCTCTCCTCACTTTGCTTGTAATGTGTGTGCTGTTCTCGAGTCTGGATAGGCACCTTCCACCACAATTGAGGCATTTTCAGCCACTATTTCTTTCAATATTTTTATGCATTAATTTTAAATATTTTTATGCATAATTAATAGTCTCTTAGGAGCACAGTGATACGATATTAGAGCTTTTCATACTGCTCTGAATGAATGAGGCTCTGTTCACTTTTTTCCTTCAGTTCTTCAGATTGGATAGTTTCTGTTGGTCTGACCTCACGTTCACTTTCCTGTCTTTATTCTGCCGGTGGTCTTTTTGTTTTGCGTTTTGGGATGTTGTTTTTTGTTGAGACAGATTTTTTTCTGTATAGCCCTGACTGTCCTGGAACTCACTGTGTAGACCAAGCTGGCCTCAAACTGCAGAGATCTGCCTGCCTCTGCCTCCCGACTTTTAGGATCGAAGGTGTGCGCCACCCACCACCACCTGGTTCCCTTAGAGCTTCAGCTTGGGACTTGAGCAGCGTTTCTGGTGCAGTGCAGTTCTCAGAGCCTTTGCTCTGCTCTGTTTCTCCCTCCATGTGCAGCGTAAAGGGGAGCCCAGAGGCACCATGAGTCCAGCTCCCTCCTCTCTAGGCATCCCCCTACACATACACAGTCTTCGGCTCCCAGGGACCCCCTAGTCTTGTCCTCTAGCTGGAAAGACAGGTTCTCCTTCATAGCAGCCTGTGCAGCTGTGCATTCCTTAATGAAAAGAAGGAAATTATAGTGGATCCTCACTCTAGACCCGGGGTTGCTCCCTCCAGCTCCCAGGAAGGGGTCTGGGATGCCTTGCGACCACTGTGGTGGGCGTCCCTGAGTGGAGCCACACTGGACACAGCTGGGAGAGGAGAGAAAGAGATTGCCCATACCAGCTCACCTAAGCCCATCCCCCCTCAGGCTCTACACAAGCTTTCCTAGTTTACCCTGGGCTGTCAAGCTGAAAAGCAGGAGGCTCACCCATGTGGGGTGTTGGTGTGCACCTCAGTTGGCTGCCAAGGCCAGCATCCCTAATGCCCTCCAGAAATTCGGGCTTTAATTATAACATGCAGAAGAGGGAAGCTGCAGTGAGTTACATCATTGTCCACACCAGAGGCTACCCTCTGGGACTTGGCAGAAGGTAGGACAGATTGGCAATCAGAAAAGTCCCTCCAGAGCAGGTGGGAGCAGGTGCAGTCACTGGAACGTGGTGCAGCCAAGACACAACATCCAGGGAGCCATTGGGAATATTCTGTTTTTAATGAAATAGGCAGGAGCTCATGGTAGATTAGTGTAGAGGGTGGAAGAGGAAGGGTGATCGGATGACCCCCAGCTCCAGGCCGCTGTGACGACGGGGGGACAGTGTCTGGGAAGACAGTTGACCTTGCAGATTCATTACTGTTCCTCCGTCTTATCAGACCGTAACTGGCACCAAGGGACCATCTCAAATAGATACGATGACATTCCAGTCATAAGGCTCCTGGAGGAGAAGTGGGGAAGGATTCCTGGCAAAGGAGGTGCTGGAGGAGGTTTGACATTGCCATCAGGCCCCATGACCTCTGCAGGTCAGGTAGAGTGGGATGGAGGTTTGGTCTTCTAAGTCGGAAACTGCCCCGACTTTCTAAAGCTCAGCCAAGACAGTAGTAACACGCAGTGTCCCGGATCTTGAATTTACAACCAGAGAAGGAAGCTTGGACTCCACCTGTCCCAGCCACTTGGCCAGTGGTGCTGAGTTTTTCTTGATGAAAACAGCCACCAGAAGCCTGCTGTTCTGTAGTGATATTTTTGGGGAATGCTGCCGTACAAGCCCTCAGAGCAGGAGGCCGGCAGTTCTCCCACATGGGGAGGCTGTGTACTGCCCTCCAGGCATCTACTTTCTTCAGACTATGGCCTGACCTTGTGATCGCACAGAAAGCAAGCTGTGTCTGGTATGTTTGTTTTCCAGTGTGCTCACACAAGCTCTATTTCACCTGAACCTCAGAACATCCCTGGGAGGTGTTTGAAAGTAGTCATTGGGGCTGGAGAGATGGCTCAGTGGTTAAGAGCATTGCCTGCTCTTCCAAAGGTCCTGAGTTCAATTCCCGGCAACCACATGGTGGCTCACAACCATCTTTAATAAGGTCTGGTGCCCTCTTCTGGCCTGCAGACATACATACAGACAGAATATTGTATACATAATACATAAATAAATATTTAAAAAAAAAAAAAAAGAAAAGAAAGAAAGTAGTCATTGAAGTCTGCACCCTGGAGCCAGACAACCTGGGTTTAAACCTGGCTGTGCCACTTACTGTATGAGCATGTTCTGTCCCTCCATCCCCTCCCTGTGCTTGCTTATCGGTGACACTGGGGTCACCAATACCTGTGCTGTTGGGTTTCCAAAGCTGTGGTTGAGCAGTTGAGATGTTTGTTCTGCCTGGCACAGAGCATGTCCTCAGTCATGAGAACATGGCTTTAGGCAGGCGGTGTGGGTAGCTGACGGCACAGGCCAGGTGACTAGCTGGCAGCGATCATGTCAGAGCCGGTCCCTGACTCAGTCTGTTCATCTGGTGACAAGGGAGAGAGGCCCAGCAGGATGTTCGTGTGCAGATGGTGAGATGGGAGGGAGGCTGTGTTGAACTATGTTTAGAAAAAGAACCCATATAAATAGCATCTCACACAGCCAGAGTTAGCAGTTTGTCAGACGAGAAGCCAAGTGGGTAAATGTCAGAGGTTTACAAATTTAGTAGCTCCCGCGAGAGACTGGTGTGTTAGTAACAATCTCTCGGGCTGGGGAGAGGGCTGAGGTTAAGAGCACCTGTTGGTTTTGCGTGACCTAAGTTCAGTTCTCTGTGCATATGGAGTGTCTCGCAGCTACCTGTAACTCCAGCTCTAGGGGTCTGACATTCTCTGCCCAAGGGCACCTGCACACACACGGTGCACATACCTAAAGCAGGTACACCATAAATAATGTTTGAAAAAGTCCTTCCCTCCTCCCCTTTTCCTGCCCTAAGTGAGTTCTGTTGAAGTCGGCTTTTTGTTGTTTTTAAAAAGATCTTCCTGGCAAAAAAAATGGCTGCAGCACAGCCAGCTTTCCCTTGCCGCTGTAGTTACTCAGACCCTCTTCCCTGCATTCACGAACACAAGTCTCCCTAATTAAAGACTTGGGGAAGTGAGGGGGGAAAGCATTCCCATGAGGCAGGAGGGACTGGGGTGCTTGGTCAGTAACTGTCCATGCAGAGAGCGTTCATAGGCTTCTGTGGTATCTACTTGTGGCTCTCTCCAGCATCCATGCCTCCAAAAACCAGGACTGGGTCTGGACAGAAAGACTCAGCAGACTAGATTTGGGCTTAGTTTCTGGGGACCCCGGCTGCTAGTCCTGCTTGGGAAGCCCTTTAACCTGATAAATACAAAGTCAGCGAGACAGCTTTTTTAAAAAAAATTACAGTACTTGTTTGTGTATAATGTATTTGCTCAACAGTACATACATTTGGAAATCAGCTGACAATCTGAGCAAATCTGTTCTCTTCTTCAGCTCGGGGCGGGGGCGGGGGACAGTGTATTAGTCAGGCATGGTGGCGAGCACCCCCATCTGCTGGGACATCAGGACCACCCTGATTTTTTATTTCATTTTTTCTTTTCTGAGAGACGGTTTTGCTGTGCAGCCATAGCCTACCTGAAGCTTGAACTTGCAGTCGTCCTCTGCCTCTCCTTTCCAGGCGCTGGGATTACAGGGTTTACAAACATGCCTGGCTAGATGCCGTGGTGGCTGGCAGCTGCGCTCTGCAGGGTTAGAAACACCAGGGCTGCCGTCTCGTGGCTGCCAGCCATTCTCGTGCCGTAGTGACATCTGGCAGGGCGCACTGGACAGCCTGATGGTGTCTGCTGCCCGTTGTTGTGTGGAGCTCTTCTCTTCACAGGAGCGAGGTTACCCCAGTTCAGCATTCCCTAGGAGGCAGTTACGAAGGTGCTTTTCGGACTAGGGCAGTAGAGAAGATGATTATCCTTGATTATCCTTAAATAATGTTTCCTCCCCTTGTGTTTCCTGGGCTCAGCCTTCAGCTGAAGACTGAAATGCTTAGACACTGCGCAGCTTTTCCACTAAAAAGGCAACCCTAGTTGTGGGGATCAGGAAAGTTGGAAGGACAACAGGGTATCACTGTTGAAGCCGGAGTGTGGCTCCGTGAGCCGCTTCCCTGGGTCCCTGGGAGCGTGTTCCTCACCGACTGGGGTTCAGAGCAAAGCGCTGGTTTCCCTGCCTTCCCTCATCTCCAGTCCCTTGGATTCCAAGGCTGGGCATAGCGTTGCTGCCCATAAGCCCAGCACTCAATAGGCAGAGGCACAAGTTCCCAGCCGTACTGTCTACATAGTAAGACCCCCAGAGGCTGTAATCAACAACAAAATACAGAGATGTTTGCGTAGCCTCCTTTTATAAGTACAAAATATTGGAATTGGATGCTTAAATTACACAACCATGGTAACTAAATCTAAATATAGTTTAAAAGAAACAAAAAAGACTTTCTGATAAAGTTGTGGCATCAGAGTTGTAATGATTGTGTGAGGATAGCCCCTCTGGTGATGGATGCGCTTGCCTTAGAAGGCCCCTCCCGGAGCCTCTCGCTCCCCTGCTGTATGTGCTGGACTAGCATCTGTGAGCTAGGGGAGGCTGGTCTGTGTGGCACAGCACACAGTAATTGTGCACAAAGGTCAGCTAATGCTCCGTTCTCAGCCCACGGGCGATTCCCTTCACTCCTGTTTGGTGGCTTTTCTGTAAGAGAGGATGTTTGCCCTGCCCCTGCCTTCCAACTTGTGGTATTGTACCCAGTAAGAAATGTCACGAAAAGGACTTTGAATGAGAAGTTAACAAACCACTGGGAACAGGAGAGCTGTGTGCACCATGAGACAGTAGGGAAGCATGACCAGGCAATGTGTAATCAGGTGTTGTCCTGTGAACACTGAATGGGCTCAGAGAATGGCAGTTGTAGACAGACGTTCAGGGAAAGGCCAGGAAAATGTTCTGATGTTGAGTCACTGGTCCTTGTGGAGCAGAGGAGCTTTTAGCTGAGCCTTGAAGGCAGGATGGGACTAGGGGGTATCAGTCGCCTGACATGGGTGGCTCTCTTGTTGTTGCAGGCTGAGCTCATCGGAAGCCTCACCCACAAGCTCGAGACCCTCCAGGAAGCAAAGGGAAGCCTGCTCATGGACATCAAGCTGAACAATGCCCTGGGCGAAGAGGTCGAGGCCCTGATCAGTGAGCTCTGCAAACCCAACGAGTTTGACAAGTACAAGATGTTCATCGGGGACTTGGACAAGGTGGTCAACCTGCTGCTCTCGCTCTCCGGACGCCTCGCCCGAGTGGAGAACGTCCTCAGTGGCCTCGGTGAAGATGCAAGTAAAGAAGAGAGGGTATGTGACAGTTTCTGCTTCGTGTGTCGTGTCCTGCATCGTTACCATGCTGCACCAATGGTTAGCCTCTGAGAAGCTAAGAGTATCAGTAGGGAAAAGAGAAAAGGTGACCCAGTAAGTCCCCACCTCCAGCGTATCCATCCACAGGGGCTGGAACAGGGTAGGGAGGAATGGCCATGAAGCTTCAGTCGAGACCCAAGCAGGAAGTGTATGGCTGGTGTAATTCAACGTCCAGACTGTATTAGGTCTTTTCTGATTGGTGAAAGAACTGTGAAAATGGAGATATTTATAAAATTCAGATTTTTTTGTTTTTGTTCTTTGAGACAGGGTCTCACTGTTGCGTAGCCCACGACAGTCTCATAGAAATCTTCCTAAAAAGCTGCCTGGGCAGGGTATTGCTGGCACACACCTTTAGTCCCTTGGAGAGGACGAGGCAGGCAGATTGCTGAGTTCAAGGCCAGCCTGGGATACATAGTGAGACCCTGTCTCAAATTTCCTTATTTAGGATTATTAAAGGCCCATGTGACTCTGTCCCAAATTTAAGTCACTGTACTTAATAATTGAATTCCATTTTACATTTTCTCAGTCATTTTAGCCTGACAAGTCTGAAAAACTATTTAAAATTTTTAAATATACATACTCTGGCAATTATATTGTGTCAGCATGGCGGATGCTAGACGGTGAAGCGCCTCTAGAAACAGACTGGATGGGAGTCAGCACCCTTGATGAAGGGCTTTAATTCATGACTAGAGGCCCAGAGGCAGCCTGGGCTGGTGGGTGACTCTTTAGAGAACGGAATGGGTTCCCGTTACAGTGGGGGCAGAGAGGGGGCTCGAACCTTCTACAGTTGTTTGTTAAAGACTCACCGGGCGGTCCTGTTAAAACACAGATTTCAGGGCCTTCCTGCAGAGGTTTAAGATTTTGAGCTTAGCCGGGCAGTGGTGGCGCACGCCTTTAATCCCAGCACTCGGGAGGCAGAGGCAGGCGGATCTCTGTGAGTTCGAGGCCAGCCTGGTCTACAAGAGCTAGGTCCAGGACAGGCTCTAAAAAAGCTGCAGAGAAACCCTGTCTCGAAAAACCAAAAAAAAAAAAAAAAAAGATTTTGAGCTTATTTTAATTTTATACTAATGGGTGTTTTTGCCTGTTTATGTCTGCACGACTCATGCATTTCCTGAAGAGAGCACGGGGATGCCCTGTCACTGCCGTGTGGGTGCTGGGAATCAAACCCAGGTCCTCTCGAAGAGCAGTCAGTGCTCTGAATCACTGCAGGGGGCTGAAGAGATGGTGCAGAGTTTTTGATTCAGTTGCTAGAGAAGTGGCTGAGACTCTTTCTGGTGTCCCCAGGGGGGCACAAAGTACTCAAGAGAACTTGAGAATTAAGTCTAAGTGAAGACCTGAAAGGGTCAGACTGTCCCCACGGCCACTTCAGCGCCACAGTGTCAGCAAAAGGATAAAAAGCTTTAAAGCCCCATCCTTACACTGTTGGTAGAGAGGGGTCTGCAGTCCTGTCAGAGGTTGCAGGCAGGGAGCCTGGACCATCTTCTGTGTTCTGACTGACTGCCCTTTTTGCTCTACCCTGGCAGAGTTCTCTGAACGAGAAGAGGAAGATCCTGGCTGGGCAGCATGAGGACGCGCGGGAGCTCAAGGAGAACCTGGACCGGAGGGAGCGCGTGGTGCTGGCCATCCTGGCCAATTACCTGTCAGCCGAGCAGCTCCAGGACTACCAGCATTTTGTGAAAATGAAGTCCACACTCCTCATCGAGCAGCGGAAGCTGGACGACAAGATAAAACTGGGCCAGGAGCAGGTCAAGTGTCTGCTGGAGTCTCTTCCCTCGGACTTCAGGCCCAAGGCAGGGGCCATCTCCCTGCCCCCGGCTCTCTCCAGCCATGTGACTCCTGTGGGGGGCTCTGTGGAGGGCTCTGTGCTCAGTGGCAGTTTCCCAACGTTGACCTCTCCGCTTTAACCTTTCCTGAAAGACCCAACCAAGAGATGCCGTGCTCAACACTTTTAATCTAAAGATGTCTCACTGTGACTGCAGTTTGAACTGTGGGTTACTGGGGGACTTCCGGGGTAAAAGGAAGGGACTGTATCCCGGAAGAAGCCTGTCTTTCCTGTCTTGCCTTTCACGGTTGGTCTTCTGAGCTCGCATGCTGCCGGGACCTTCCCACTCTGCATTCACAGAAGGAAAGTTAATGACACTGGCCTGGTGGGAGGGCGTTTGACCGTGCAGGTTTTCACAGGCTGGAGCAGCACAGACAGTGTGTGCCACCTCAGGAATGTATCCGCAGTGGCCTTCCTTGCTTATGACAGGGTGCAAGCACCAGACTGCACCCCAAAGCCTTACAAAGACACACACGTTCAGAAAACTGTAAAACCTTGAACATTTTTGTTATTTATATTTTGAAAAATGAAGCAGATCGTTGTTTGTGTGCTAACCACTCGTTTGATTCTGTTTTGTGGTGCATGTAGAGCTTTCCGTGAGCTTTGTACTTTGTGGAAACCTTAATGAAGAATCCAAAGATAGTCAAATTGAATATGGAGATTCTTGTGGGTTTTTTTTTTCTGGGCTTGTCTGATTATTTTTTTTTTTGGAGACAAGGTTTCCCTGTAGTTTCTAGAGCCTGTCCTGGAACTAGCTCTTGTAGCCAGGCTGGCCTCGAACTCAGAGATCCGCCTGCCTCTGCCTCCCGAGTGCTGGGATTAAAGGCGTGCGCCACCACCGCCCGGCCTTGTTTGATTTTTTAAAACTCTATTTCATGTGTATATATTTGTATATAAACACACTGTGGCCTATGACGTGTGGGTGGATGTGATTGTCTCGGTGTTTGTGTAGAAGTTAGACAACTTAGTGAGCTCTGAGGTGAACTTGGGTCATCAGACTGTGTCACAGGTGCTTCTTACTCGCTGAGCCCTCCCTCCAGCCTCCGTCTGATGTTTATAAAGGCCAGTGGCCACCTACACGTGTGCTAACTGGGTGAGAGGTCCCACTTTCCACTGTGCTCAGGGCTTACCGCGTTTCTCCTGTGTCAAACACCGCTTTTCCCAGGAGGAAGGCTCTGTGTGGCCCGGTGACGACTCCTCCGGCTGCCTGTCATCTTCACCGGTTTATTAACGGAGACAACAGTTCTCAAACCTGTGAGAAATAAGTCCAGAGTCTCAGCCAGTTCAAAACTGAACCCATGCTGCTATCGCATGCAGGCCGCGGGCTAATCGTGCTTACTTAGTGACCTACATAATCTGGATGTTTTAATATTTTTTAAAAGTTGGTTTTCCAAAATGGCGATTATGAGGAGTTGACTTCTACTGTCATGTTTCAGTGAGAGCTCGTGCGTGGCCCGAGTCTATCAAGACCTGGAAGACGCCTTCAGTGAGAGTGGGTATGGGGTTCTGTGGCCCGAGGTCCGAGTCTGTTCAAACAAATCAGGATGAGATTGGTGTTAGGGCCAGGGGCCAGGCTGTGACACACCATAAACTGTTTCTGCTTGCTGCTGATGTAGAGGCCACCAAAGCTATTTGTGCTGTGGCGCTTGTCTTTGGTGCTCGTGCACTGATCCAAGGAGGCCAGCATTTCCCCAGGGTTGTGTTCAAATGCTTCTCACTCCATCCAAAGGGACCATCATGACTCAAGAAGCCAGAGAGCGTATTCACCAACCACACTACACTGCACGGTTATTTTAAAGTTAATATAGTACCGCCCGGCTGACATTTTCTCAGGTGTGGGCGACTCAGAACTAAAAGCCGCGCCTGTGGGTAATTGTCTTTCTCAGCAAATGTCCTCAGTAAAAGCCTTGGAGGGATTCTGGAGGTCCCAGGACCCAACACAGGGATGGTGAGGTGGCTCAGCAAGGCAAGGTGCTTGCTGCCAGGCCGTGAGCTCTGTCCCTGGAACCTGCACAGTGAACATAGAGAACCAACTCCTGCAAGTCATCCCCTGAGCCCTAAACATATGCTGTAGCACACATGCAGTAAGTAAATGCAAGAAAACGTGCTTGCTTTGCAGGCAGAAGTTCAAACCCCAGAACCCGCTAAAAGCAGCAGGACATTGATTGAAACATGTTCTCCGGGGATCCCAGCTAGCCTCGCTTATTTGGTAGTTTCAGGCCAGTGAAAGACTTTGCTCCAAAATACAGGGTGGTCAGCACCTGAGGAGCACCTAAGGTTTGTCCTCAGGCCTCCGTGTGTTCAAATACAAACACTGCAAGCTTCGACTGGTGTCGGTCCACACACTGATGGCTTCTCTTTTAGACATTAACTTCACAACATGGCATCTGTCCTGTTGCTGCAGTCAACATCCTTCCCCTGTCACAAGGAAACGAGTGAGGTACCCAGTGGGCCTTAGAAATCTGATTCTTAGGGGGACGTGGCCTTCATTGATGTTGGACTTGCCACACGTCCTCCCCCCACCCCCTGTACGCTGAAGAAACCCCAGCTAGAAACCCTGTGTTTTCAACCCTTAGAGCTCTCATTCTTTTCTATTAAAAAAAAAAATCATTTATTGTAGAAGCTTCCATCAGGGTCCCAGGCGGAGGCAGAACAGCAGTCACAGTCACGCCACCCCATGGGACTTCAGACATTCATGTGTCACAGTGTTCTCTTGTGACTTCAGAGACGCACTTCCCGCTCATACCAGGTGTGGTTGTGTCGCAGGGCCCTGAGAGTGCACCAGACCTGGAAGTTCCAGGAAAGGATGTGACCTGTGACCGGGGATGTTCCCGGCCTGTCGCCACAAGCCAGCTGACTCAGCCTCCTGTTTCACCGAAAGAGTTGGGGAGGGGCCTCGGAGTCATCAAAGACACCAAGCAGGGTTTCCTTTGCTCTGGGGGACGCTTAGGTTTCACTTTGTACAGCTGGTTTCCAAACAGAAAAAATAGCCAGCTCGGGCCACATCAGTCGCTGCCATTGAGGAGAAGAAGCAGGACTGGCTTCTGCTCGTTTTCTTGTCTTCTTCATATCTGATCAAAACACGTAGTTGAGAAGGACGTCTATGCCTTGAACGCTGCTTACTTAACAGTAACAGATCTGTTAAGTGTATTGCTGGGCGGTGGTGGTGCACACCTTTAATCCCAGTACTCGGGAGGCAGAGGCAGGTGGATCTCTGTGAGTTTGAGGCCAGCCTGGTCTACAAGAGCTAGTTCCAGGACAGGCTCCAAAGCCACAGAGAAACCCTGTTTCGAAAAACAAAACCAAAAAAATGTATCTATTGTTCAAGAATTTTATATGTGTAAATTTTTTAATTTTATTCTCCCACTGCCTCCAGCTCTCCCTGGACTCTCTCCATATAATCAGCCCTCTTTCATAAATTCTGTGTCCCTTTAAAAAATAATAATCCACTGGCTCTAATTAGTGCTGCCCATGTGTGCATGAGGATGGGGCAGCCTACCACTGGCCACACCCTCAAAATGGCTGCCCTCCACCCCTGCGTCCCCACCAACAGCTAATAACACCTCAGCATTAAATTGCTGGTTTTGTCTTTCTGGATACTTAAAAAATACTGCGTTTTTATTCTTGGGTTTCCAGATTCACTGCTCTCTAGTTTTACTTTCCTTAAGACTACTTAGCATTGGCATGCTAATTCAGAATTTTATTATTATTTTTTGGAGAAACGGGTTTCATTCACATTATTACCAGAAAGAAGAAACACTGTCTGAAGTCACTCCTTCCCTCCCAGCAGGTCTGAAGTGACCAGGGGTACGCCAAGACCTTGCCACACAGAAATCAGTGGCAAAGGACATAGCTCCCTTAACTCTGAGGTGGAGCATCAGATAAACGATGACCGTTTTGATGCCATAACAGGATACAGGAACTTTTACTTACTCTGATTTTAGATAAAACCTTACAGGAGCCCGTTTGTTGCCAACTCGTGGTTTCTCAAAGCGTATCAGGATCCCCTGGGATGCTATTGCTAATGCACCAGGCAGGCTGGGCCCTGGTTAATACTGTCTCCAGCTCATCCTGTGCGCCCTAACCTGTAAGAGCCTCTGCTATGGCTGCTTGCACAGTTTCTATCGGTAGGATCACAAGGCCATTATGAACTGTGAAGTCCCAGATTTTAAAATTAAAAATCACAGAAGTTCAAAGCAATGACATATTTGCTCAGCTTATGTTATTTCTATTACTGTCATTGTCTTTCCCTGCTTTGATGTACAGGGCTCCCTGCTCCCCATTCCCTCCAGGTGTGTTTTACATTTAAACAAACTAAGCCGGTGGGCTAGCTGATACACACACACCCCACAAGAATCGCCTTGTCCTGGATGAATGGGTGATCACTGGCCTCTTTACAGTTCTTGCTTCCTCTCAAGTCTATACCACATGAGTTATGACAGACAGTCTAGCTATTGAAGCAGAGTGTCTGTTCCCTTTGAGAAGTGAAAAAAATCTTAAAGCCAGGGAGGAAAACCAGGCACTGGACTCAACTGGTGCGGCATTTTTATAAATTCCACTCTAAACGGGAAGGCAGCTGTGCATCCATGAAAACATCAGGCATTGCCATCGACTCACACAGTGGCTGAAAGAAGAAACGTAGCATAGGGACATAGTAACAAGGAACAAGTGGCCATGGCATAGCAGGAGATTGTGTGAGCACCCTCAAACTAAAGAATACCCAGGGAAAGACAGACCTGAAGAGATGTCCCTCCCGTAAAGGATGCTCAGACCTTAGAGAACTGGCCTTGCCTCACAGCAGGGAGGTGGAGCTAGCTCACTTGCAGGAGCTAGACCAGGATCGCCCTCCCCAGGCTAGTGGGAAGAGACCCTCTGCAGTGCAGACAAATGCAGTCTGCCAGCACAGGTAACAGGCCACGGAAAAGCAGGCCACTCTGGGAGCCCGCTGGGTTTCAGACAAGCAGAATCTGCCAGCGCTTGCAGTCAGGAAGTCCAGAAAAAGGTCACCACCAGGCTGAGGCTGCAGGGTAGCAGGGATAACCCACATTATAGGATATGGTGGGAGCTGAAAACTCCATTAGATGTTCTCACGGCCACCACGCTGACCCGGTAGGCAGAGGCGAGGATAGCAATGCACAGGCTCCAACTTACAAGGCAGTTCGGTTTATAATTTTCCAGCCTTATAATGGTATAAAAATGCATTCACTCAACTATTCTGCTTCTTACCTCCAGTATAGCATTCAATAAACTTCATGCGCTGAACACTTATGAAGTAGGGACTGTGTTAGATGATTTGTGCCCCAAAGCAGGCTACTGTAAGTTTTCTGAGCATGGTGAAGGTAGGCTGGGCTGAGATGTTAGGTGCATCAGATACATTTCAACTTAACCACGTTTTCCATTGTGACCAGTTTACAGAAACATCGCCCTGTTCTAATAGAGGAGTATCTGCATCTGCAGTCCTCCCAGCTCACCGCTCTAGCGCCCTCTACTGAGAAAGCTGAATATCACATTCACCTAAAGTAGTATTAGGAGCTGAGAAGCAACGTATTGAAAACTGGCACAAATATAGTTTCCTGTATTAGTCCCTTGACTTTATCTTCTGAGGCATACAATATTGTACCTTTTGATCCCTAAGAACCATTTCCCAGACAATAAGGAGCACAGTAAGGCTTATCAGGTAGACGCCGTGTTTGTTGAAAGAGCAAGGGTCACAAGCAAAGCAGTTTCCTGTCTGTTCTTTTCAGATGAGCTTTATACGATCTAAAGTCCTCAAAATCTTTATACAATCTACAGTACTCAAAATATATGATCTATAGTACTCGAAATCTTTAAAGTCATCGGATTCAGACTGAGGACTATTACAAGTATGTAAAATTGTTTCTGTCAATCTTTGTCTCTCAGCTGACCCGTGTCTATGTGTCTATGTGTGTATCTGTGTGTGTGTGTGTGTCTGTGTATGGGTGTGTGTATATGTGTGTGTGTCTGTGTATGTACATGTATGTGTGTGTGTGTCTGTGTATGTACATGTATGTGTGTGTATGTGCCTCGTCTTTGTCTCTCTGTGCATTTTTCTCTATTTCTGTTTCTCTGCTGGCCATCTTCTTGTTCTTTCATTCCCAGAATGATGGTGATTTTCTCTCCAGAAGCATACTAACGTATGTCTGGAGACTTTTCATGATCCACAATGCTGGCTGCTATCATGTCCCTTATTGTTGGCCATGTTTCATGTCCCTACTTAAACTCTGAGGAAACTTTTCCCACACCAAGGCATCCCTGCCTTCTGTGGTTCAACCCTTCAGGAGGTGTTTACGTTCATATTGAGAATAACAAATCCTTTTCCTCCACTTTTCCCTTTGGCTTCCTTTTAAATCGTATTCCCAGAGTCTTTTCTACACATCCCACCAAACACTCCTTGTTTTGAATACTAAATATTGAAGATGTAACAGGATTTATAAAGAAATTGTAAGCCAGGCATGGTGCCACACAAATCTGTAATTACAGCCCTCAAAAATAAACAAAAATAAAAATAAAGGCGAATTGTAAAGGCTTCTTGCAAATGTTAGTTCTTAGCAGAGAAAGACTTCCTCTGAGAAAAGAAAAGCGAGATGGAATATCATCAGCATGAGGCCTTCTCTAAAGGAAAGACAAAACCGAGCTCTTCAAGCTGAAAAAGAAGGTGTTACCAACAGGAAAGTGCACGGAAACTTTAAAGGGCTGGTGAAGTCAAGTCCAAAGCACTAATCAAAATCGACAAGCATGAGACATGGGGAAAGACAGTCTTTCCAATAAACACCGTCGAGAGAGCGGGAGCCTCACTCGTGAGCTAGAAAACTACTAGGAAAAACATAAAGGTAGCCTCCATGCCACGAGGGAGTGATTTCTTAGCTATGACCCCAAAACAGACAGTGGAAGCAAAAATAGACAATGGGATGCATCCCCCACAGAACCGCTCAGTAAAGGAAACAGAGCCAAGGGACGACCCAAGAGTGGGAGAAAATATCTGCAGCTCCTGTACTGGATAAACAGGGACCCCCCAACTAACTCAATGATCAGAAAGCCAATGGCTCTATTCAAAGTGGGCAATGGACTCGAATAGACATTTCACAAAATAGACATAAAAATGGCCAACAAACACATTAAAATGATCAACTTTTTTAACCTTATGAAGTATATGACTAGGAAGGTGACTTGGTTATTAAAGTGTCTGCCATGCAGACGTAAGGTCTGGACTTCAGAGCCCCAGGACTTAAATAACAGCTGGGCAGGCGGCTGGAGAGATGGCCCAATGGTTAGGAGCACTGAGGTCCTAAGTTCAATTTCTAGTACCCACACGACAGCTCACAACTGTCTGTAACTCCAGGGCATTTGACTCACACCAATGATCATAAAATAATAATAATAATAATAATAATAATAATAAATTTTAAAAAACTGGGCAGGTGTGATGTTCAACAGAGACAGGATATCCCCAGGCAAGCCAGCTAGGTAGACTAGCTGCATAGGTCGAGATCCCAGCTTACCAAAAGGTCCTTCCTTTGGTAACTAAAGTACAGAGCAATAGAGAAAGACATCCGACATCAACTTCAGGTGTGCACACACACAAAGCATGTATTTGTACCTGCATACACACACACACATGCACACACACGTGCGCACGTGTGCATTTGCAAGCAAAAACCGAAATTCAAATCGCAATGAGGTATTTCCTAACACTCATTAGTCTGGCTAGTTAAAGACTTATCGAAAAGATGGGAAAGGCAGCATGGTGGCTCAGGCCTGTGATTCCAGAACAGGCTGAGGCAGAGAGTGTCTGTCTGAGGTCACCTTGCACTGCGACCTACTTCACGGGAAGGCCGGAGAACTGTTTCAGGGCCCACTTCAGGGGACCGTGTCAAGAGAAAGTCAAAGTGACCTTCTGCTTCTGTTCTCAAATGCCAAGGGGCTTTATTTGGGGAGAGTGGGCTGGACGCTGTTGTGTATATTACAAGTAAATAGATAAAAAGCTGCATTTTAAGTTACTGATAAATATAAATCAGCAGTGAAAAGAAAACAATTTTAAGAGCTTAGGCAAAAAAATGAAATAACCGTTTCTCACAGGGAGTTATGAGCAGTCGAGTATGCAAAGGTGAACAACCATTTAAATGACCAGGGAAGCCAGCATTTAAATGTCAGTGAGATTCTGTTTTACTTGCTAGGATGGCTAATATCAGCTTTGGGGAGTAAGCAGGGGGAATGGGGTTCCAAATTGCTGGGGAGCATGCAGCGGTCTGAAGAACCGTTTAGTAGTTTGTTAGAAAAATGCAACATTTACCTATGATTTGGCATCCATACTTTAAGGGAGTTATCGCAGAGAAGATGGGCACACGGCGCTCCCAACTTAACGACTTAATGATTCACATGACTTTGTGATAAGCATTCAGGAGAGGCTGTACTCCAGACTCCGGTCTCTTCCCAACCCACTGCTATCCTTGAAAGACACTGGGCACCCCCATCACACTCTGACCGTGGGCTCACCTCTTATCGGGTGAGTCCTCAGAAAGTCAAACATATCAAATCTATTTTTTATTTATATTTTCCACTTTGCAGTGCGTCTTTTTAGGCTACAATCCATTGTAAGCTAAGGAGCAAGAGCTTCATAGCAGCTTAACCACAAGAGTAGAGAAGAAAAAAACTGAAAACATGAAGGGGTATGGCAGTGGTTTTCAACCTGCGGGTCAAATGACCCTTTCACAGGGTCATATATCAGATATTTACACTATGATTCATACAGTTTACGAAGTAGCAACGAGAACAATTTTATGGTTGGGGATCACCACAGCATGAGAACTGTATTAAAGGCCTGAGTGTTAGCAAGGTCGAGAACCACTGTGCCAGAGGATGGCCCTGCATTCCCAGCATCCATAAGGTGGCTCTCAACTCCAGCCCCAGAGAAGCTGGTGCCCTCTTCTGGCCGCCACGGGCACTGCATGCACAAATCAAAGGGCCTACAAGATGGCTCAGTGGGTGGCAGTACTTGCACACAGGACTGACAACCTGTGTTCAACCACCAGATCCCACAAAATGACAGGAGAGAACCCACCCTCAAGAGTTGTCCTTTGGCTTCCATTGTGCCTGTATATGTGCATATAGCCCAGGCTAGTCTCATGTAGCCCAGGCTAGTCTCAAGCCTTCTATGAAGGTGAGGATGAAACTCCTTTGCCTCCTAAACCAATGGAAAGTGATGTGTGCCTAAAAAAGAAAAGAACAACAGCACGTACCCCGAGTCACACACACCACTTTTCATTGGCTTAGGCCAGACTTGGACAATGTCACCTCTGCGTATATGAACACGTGTGCAGTTACAATTGTGTGGGAAGTCCCAGGCCAAACATGGCAAAGTAATAACAGACGAGTCCTCCCATGCTCCCCACAGTATCACTATAAACGGTGACAAACAAACGCACCAAAAGCACCGCTTGACAAAGAAGATCTAGGACGGCATCAAAAGCGGGGCAAAGACTCCCAGATAGTAGTTTTGATTTGTAAAACGTGTCCTGGGCTTGCAGGGATGGTTCTGCAGTTAAAGCACTGGCTGCTCTTCCAACAGAACTAGGTTTGGTCCCCAGCATCCACATAGCGGCTCACAACCATTTGGACTTCAGTCCCAGGGTATCCAGCGCCCTCTTCTGGCCCATACGGGCACTACATACACATAGTGCACAGACGTACATGTAAGCGGAAACACCCGTACACATAAAAATAAAACAAAGGAAATTTTAAAAAAGAAAAGAAAACCAAAACCAACTTATATCCTGAGGGCAGGATGTAGTCAGCATCTTGAGAGACAGCTGGCGATCTGTGGGGAAACGCACCATCCTGGCCAGAAGAGGACACTGAACAGAAACCGTGCGGGCCTGGAGTGAAAGATGGCATCAGAGACAGCTACAGAAGGGAACCACAAACCCGGGGTTTCAGCTCTGCCCAAATCTCTTGACCCCAAAACAGTACATCTTCAGGACCATCTGTCGGGAAGATCTCCTAAAAATACCACACTCTGGGCTGATAGGGCGGCTCAGCCAGTAAGGGTGCATGCCAGGCAAACCTGGACACCAAAGGTTCATCCCTGAACTCAGGACCAATGGAAGGATGGAACTGATTCCACAAAATGTCCTCCCTCTTAGACACATGGGTCACAGCACGGGTTCCCACACACATCCTGCATACACACAATGAAACTTTAGAGAGTGTACCATAGCTGAACTGAGCGTTGACCTGTTGCTTAAGAAATGACTGGTGAAATGTAGAGAAGCCAGCACTCACAGTCTTAATGGGCTCGCACAACATTTACACCACTCCGAGAAAAGCACCCCCGGTTTCTTCGAAATAGCTCCAAAGAACTATCTAGTAGCCTCAAAAATCATCAGGATACAATATTCTCACAAATATATATGCATCAGATTATAAACTCCCCCTGCACGGGAAGCAGCAAAAATGTGAAAACCAATAGCAAAGACCATGCCCGGGGACAGCATAGAAGTTGGAATTAGCCCAGCAAGACTCGAAGGCAGCTGTCTTATGTGCACTCTATAAGGTTAAAATAAAAGACAACCAAACAGAGTTCAGAATAAGAGCACCAAATGAATGAAAAGTTAGGAAAACTCCAAAGAATGAACTATGCAAAGGAAACATGAAAATTTATAAAAGTGAAAAATATCTCCAAAATGAAAAAAAAATTGCAACATAAAGGATGTAAAAGCAAACCCGAGAGGAAGGAAAAAGCCGACAAACTCAAAAGAAACAAATCGAAATCACCCGGTCTGGCAGAACACAATAAGGGCTTTCTGATATGATCCGTGATTGAGGGTCTGATGTTGCAATCTCTCCGCCAAACATTAAACACGGAGTGTTACAGCTACAACATGGGGTTATCACTTAAGTGGGAATTTGATAAAAGAGTCAACGACCCCAAAGGGAACAGTGAAAACAGAGAGTGAAAATCAGAGGAGACAAACCACACAGCAGCCCCTGAGTCCAGCCTTGTAAGAGAATAACTACACTAAACTAGAAAAAAAATATTGGTTATCTTGCCAACACATATGGACATGTGCTGCTTTCAGAAGGCCAGAGGAGGGTGCCAGGGCCCCTAGAAGTGCAGTCAGAGATGCCTGAACACCAGCTGGGTGCTGGGAATTGATCTGGGTCCTCTGTAAGAGCATCAAGTGCTTTTAACCACTGAGCCATCTCTCCAGGTTTCAAAGAAGTTTTGTTTTGTTTTGTTTGGTTTGTCAGGGTCTTGTGTACCCCAGGTGTTTGCCGAACATCACCTTCCGTGTCCTTAGACTTTGATTCTTCCTCTTGGCCTCCTGCGTGCTGGGCTTACAGGTGTGGGTCACCAGACTGACCTGTATGCACAGGGCTTCTCCCCAGAGCTTCATGCTGGCTAGGCAAGCACCGCCAACTGAGCTACAATCCTGACCATTGCACTACATTTTAATGACAGGTTTTCTGAATAAATTAAGAGGCAAGACCTAACTCTGTTTTCCATGATCTGTTCAAATAGCTATCTATAAACTAATAGCTTGAAAGTGACTAAACGCACAAATACACACTGTGCTATCAATAAATATAACACTGCAGAGACTATGATAATGTTAGAAAAATAGACTTCTGGATTAAAAATATTACCATAACGATGAAGGTGTTGATCCAGCAGAAAGTCATATGTACAGACTGATTTAAATAATGAAAAAATACACAATTTTTTAAAAGAGCAACAAAATTCTATCATCTTATCTTTCTCTTTCACTAGACCAGAGCAAACCAGCCATACCTCAGTAAGGACACACAGGACCTGAACTGACCAACCACCTCGACCTAAATGATACTTACATAACACAAACACCTGAAGGAGGTGACTCTCCTGATGGCATGTGGCCGTAATCCCAGCACTTGGGAGTCTGAGGCAGGGGACTGCCAGTTCGAGGCTAGCCTGAGCTACTTAGTAAGCCTCCATCTCAAAAGAGCTGACCTAAGTTGATGAGATGACCCCATGAGTAAAACTGGTCAGTGCCAAGCCTGAACACTTGAGTTCAATGCCCAGGCTCCACAGGTAGAGGGAGAGAAGCAATTCCTGCAAGCTGTGCTGACCTCCACACACATGCCATTGCGCACGCATCCTGTATGCACACTCTCTGGCTCACAAGAAGTAAATGGTTATTTGAAACAACCCACCTGAATGAATGAATGAATGAATTCAGTGGATGTGTAGGGCTAGGGTACAGCTCAGTGGAAAAGCGCTTGCCTACCAAGCTCCTCCCAAGGCGCAGAGCTGTTGACTACGGGCTTAAAGACCAACAGATAGTTTTATCATCTTGCTGGTCTCACTGCAGAAGCAGGAGGTTGAGGGACTGTCACCATTTGGAGTGTGCTATACTAAAATGCCCACATTGTGCCCCCTTCAGAGTCTGCCTGTCACTTCCCTTCCAATCACAAGAAAAAGGAGAGGTGGAATGTCAAGGCCAAGCAGCGACATGACATGCTGCCACAAAGGACCAAATGCCACATGCGTCTTGTGAAAGGCGCAGCCTAGACCCAAGAGAGCAGCTTCGCTGCCTCTAGCTCATGCTGTGAGCTCCAACAGTTACTCACGCAGTAAATATTCTGCTTTCCAAAAGTTTTTCAATATAGGTTTATGAAACAGAAAAGAACTCAGAAATAGGCTAGTACTTCAATACTCGTTTGCTTTTCCAAAAGAGTACCAAAAGCTATTAAACAGGAGGAAAGGTTTTATATATAAGTAAAGCTGTAAAAACAATGTCCATGTGGAGAAAAAGCAAATCGGTCCTTCTTGATACCATTCACCAACGTAATTTTGAATGAATCATAGATACAAACATACATGCTGTAGTCATATAGTGCTTTAATGGAAAACACGAGAGAATATGTTTGTAACAGGCATAGGAAAGGCTTTATAAACTGGTAACAGAAAACAATTGTTAAATTTCATCAAAATGTAACACTTCTGCTCATTCCTGGCTACCATTAAAATAATGACAAGGGGCCACCAGTCGGAGACAACGTTCATGAGTTACATCTATGACAAATAAGAATGCCTATGACTGGGCTGGAGAGATGGCTCAGAGGTTAAGAGCACTAGCTATTCTTCCAGAGGTCATGAGTTCAATTCCCAGCAACCACATGGTGCCTCCCAGGTGCAGAATGCTGTATACATAATAAATAAATAAATAAATCTAAAAAAAAATAAGAATGCCTATAACTGAGACAAGCGCTCTTCCATGAAGGCAGACACACAAATACAGTCATCAAGCAAACCAATGCTCCCCATGGAAATGAAAATTTAAAGTGCAATGAGTCATTTCTACAACTGTGGAAACTGCTAACGTTAAAATCACTGTCTGTCGTGGTCCAGGTTGAGTTACGGGACCCTGACTAGGGATGGGGAGGGACTGAAGGAAGGACAGACACACGTACAATAGAGGCGGAATCAGGTGGGAGCTTCCTAACCTGCCACAACCCAGAACTCCACCAAGTTTATTATGTGCAGCCCAGGAGAGGGGCTGGCTAGTCTCTGGAGGTCTCTGGAGGTGAGCACTCTCTGGCTGTAAGCAGCTGGGAGAAAGCTGCCATTGCTGGTCTTTGCTCGCATCAAGTAATCATTTTTGAGCACTCAAATTTAGACTCCCAAGGAAAGCTTCGGCATTTCTCTTGAGCCAAGGCCATACAGGCAATGGCCTTGCCAATTTCCGGCACTTCCAAGGCCTCGGTGTCCTTGACATGGCCTTGCCCCTGCCAGTAATGCACATTCACTAAGGACTTCACTCGCTCAGGGCTTTGTCCACTCCCTATAACAGACAATCCTAAACGAACCGCCAGAACTCAGTGCTGGGTTAATGGGAATATACGCTCCGTATTCATATTGCACATATGAGACCATATGCTCCGTGTTCATATTGCACATTCATATTCTACCTGTATATCTCCAAGGTATTTACCCACGGGAAATAAGAGCACACATCCACAAGAGAGACTTACTGAGATCGTTTTGAGAACCTGTACTGTGACACTCAGTGTCTGCTAGAGTCACGGGATCCCTGGAAAATTAATGATGTGTTCCTTTGAGTGTATCTGAGAAGGCATTTCCGTGGATGGGTAGACCTTGAGAGCTCCCGACTAACAAATGTTGATGGACACTAAAGATGATGGTGTTGTTTGGGATGCATATGTGAAAAGGCAGGCAGTGGCGCCCAGTGGAAGGCTGCAGGTCACTACATCCTGGCATCTTCCTGTGTTTTTCTTTTCTCCGCTTCCTGCCCACCACGAAGAACTTCTCCACAATCATTGTGTTCAGCTCCACAATGGACCCAAACTGTGGAGCTGAGAGGCCATGTACTGGACTCTTAGGAACCAGGAGACAAAATGGCCATTTTCTCTCTCACTTCTGCCAGACTTCTGGTCATGGGCATAGAAAAATAACACAAAGCGGGGCGGTGGTGGCACACGCCTTTAATCCCAGCACTCGGGAGGCAGAGGCAGGTGGATCTCTGAGTTCGAGGCCAGCCTGGTCTACTAGACCAGTTCCAGGACAGGCTTTAGAAACTACAGGGAAACCCTGTCTCGAAAAACCAAAAAAAAGAAAAAAAAAAAGAAGAAGAAGAAGAAAAATAACACAAGCCCCAAACTGGAAACGTCCCAGAGCTCCACCAAGACTAGGACAATCTTTTAGTCCATCCTATCATGGAGTCTGACTCAACAATAACAAGACATAAGGGTTGGGGTTCTAGCTCAGGGACAGAGAACTTGCCCCTTATGTGGGTGGCCCTGGCTTAAATTTCCACGACGGCAAAAAACAAAAGAGAAAAAGACATAGGCTACTGATACAGACAAGGATGAACCTCAAAAATATGAAAGAGAGGGCTTTCACACAAGAGTAAAGAGACTATATGATTTCATTTGTAAATCAAATGTATAGTAGAAAAAAATGGAATTGTCTCTGGGGCAACCAGGCAGTAAAAGCGTGGAAACTCCACAGGGTTGATGGTATGCGTGTGGTGGTGGTGGGGGGGGGAGGGAGACAGGGACGGGGACGGATAATGTTCTGCACCTTGGAAAGGGCTTGAGTTATACAGGTTGGTGTATTCATCAGAACTCACTGAGGGGTTGGAGTGCAGTCAATGAGACCAGTTCTTTACGACGTCGGTGCTCTGAGTTCAAATCCCACCAACAACTATCTCAGGGAGCATAAGGTATGTCTTTGACTATCACATGTGAGAAGGCTCTGCCATGTGAAGGAAAAGTATAAGCAAATATCTCTAATGCCATGCACACGGAAGTATTTGCCAGAAATAAAGCTTTTGAACTGCCTAAAAAGTTAAATGGACAGAGAGGAGTGGAAGGATAGTAAATATAATAAAATGTATAGGGTAATATTGCATTGTGATCGATACAGTGATTTGTTGTAAAATTCTTCCAACTTCATGCATATTTAGAAAAAATTATAAGTAATATTTTGGGGGAAATTTAGTATATACACTCAAGATGTGTGGGCTTTTTCTGAATTTAAATGTCATGCAAAAACAAAAAGACAAACCAAACCCTAGACAAACTCTGAACTCTTGTTAGTGGCAGGCTTCTGAGGAATTTAGGAAATAGCCTGTAGTTCTTTGAAATGCATCAATAATTAAGAAGGATTGACAGCTGAGTAGAAGGATGGACTCTGCATTTATGATAAAACAAGAGCAATGGGATGATAGGGAAGAATCCTAGTGCTGAATATATGTCTTTTTAATATAAAAATCCTTTACCTTTCTCATGTTTGTGATATGTTATATGTTTCCTGGTATGTTGTGGGAACCTCAGCAAGTGTGAAGGGTCTGAATATATGTCTTTTTAATATAAAAATCCTTTACCTTTCTCATATTTGTGATATGTTATATGTTTCCTGGTATGTTGTGGGAACCTCAGCAAGTGTGAAGGGTCTGAATATGTGTCTTTTTAATATAAAAATCCTTTACCTTTCTCATGTTTGTGATATGTTATATGTTTCCTGGTATGTTGTGGGAACCTCAGCAAGTGTGAAGGGACTGAATATATGTCTTTTTAATATAAAAATCCTTTACCTTTCTCATGTTTGTGATATGTTATATGTTTCCTGGTATGTTGTGGGAACCTCAGCAAGTGTGAAGGGTCTGAATATATGTCTTTTTAATATAAAAATCGTTTACCTGCCGGGCAGTGGTGGCGCACGCCTTTAATCCCAGTACTCGGGAGGCAGAGGCAGACGGATCTCTGTGAGTTCGAGGCCAGCCTGGTCTACAAGAGCTAGTTCCAGGACAGGCTCCAAAGCCACAGAGAAACTCTGTCTCGAAAAACCAAAAAAAAAAAAAAAAACAAAAAAACAAAAAAACAAAAAACAAAAAAAATAAAAAAAATAAAAATCGTTTACCTTTCTCATGTTTGTGATATGTTATATATTTCCTGGTATGTTGTGGGAACCTCAGCAAGTGTGAAGGGTCTTTACTTCTACATAATGGAAAAATAGATCCCGGGAGCAATTAACAGCTGGCCTCTGAGGGTCATGTCTACTTGGCAATAGAGGTTACTCTCTCTCCTAGCCCACTTTCTCTCTGAGTTGAATTCCATTTTTAAAAGATTTATGTGGACGAGTGTTTTGCCTGCCTGCATGCATGTGCACTGTGTACATGCTTGATTCTCCCTCAAAAGGCAGAAGAGGATACCAGATCCTCTGGAGGTAGGGGTGGTTGCCAGCTGCCGAGTGTGGGTGCTGGAACCCAGGTCCTCCACAAGAGCAGCAAATGCTCTTTACTGCTGAGGCATCTCACCAGTCTCAAGGTCTATCTTAAAATATATGTATCACACATAGTTATTTAATGTGTGGTAGGCTGTGCATCCATTTGTGGGAACACATGCTGAAGTCAGAGCACCATTTGTGGGGTTGAGTTCTTCCCTACCCTGAGTCTCGGGGAATCGAACTCAGGAGGTCAGGCTTAGCTGCCAGTGCCTTCATTGCTGACCCATTTTCAGGTTCTAAATTCCATCCTTAAGCCGGGCGGTGGTGGAGCACGCCTTTAATCCCAGCACTCGGGAGGCAGAGGCAGGAGGATCTCTGTGAGTTCGAGACCAGCCTGGTCTACAAGAGCTAGCTCCAGGACAGGCTCCAAAGCTACAGAGAAACCCTATCTCGAAAAACCAAAAATAAATAAATAAATAAATAAATAAATAAATAAATAAATAAATAATAAAAAAAAATAAAAAATAAATTCCATTCTTAGAGGGTCATTCCTTTAACTCTGAGTCATGGTGAAACTCAGGTCGTTGGTCATTCTTGCTATTTCTTTTGATTTCTCCTCCAGTCCCCGGCACTCCGTGTAATTCTGTTCTCTCCCCTCACTCAAGGTGCTCACGGCTTGTGCTGTAGGTGACTCACAAAGCCAGCCCTAACTTAGCTCACAGATCTCTTCACACACACCTAGCTGACCCACTGTCTGGGCACCAGGCCCATGCCGTGCCAGACTAATTTCAGACTGCTACTTTCCCTTGCCAAGAACAGCCATTCTTCCCCAAGGTGCAGCCTCCCTTCCTGCCACACCGTTCCTGGTCTGAACTTTGAAACGCCTCTGCCAAACGTGCTTAAACAAAACAAACATCATTTTTGCTCATTCCAGTCTACAGTTTATTACAATCTACTTCCTTCTGCCCTGCCTTTCCATATTTAGCCCTGACCTGACCTCTCACACCCAGCACCAACACAGAGCAGTTCTGGGTGCTTAGCAATCAATGCTAAGAAGGGACAGAAGGGCGGACACTAACAGTTATCATTGGGGTTACCACAGAGACACTCAGCCCTCTTGTTCCCATGGCCTCTTTGGGCCCAGCAGCATGACATTGCTGTGTTCTCTTCTGAGCCCTTTCTCGGGGCTGCCTCTGTGCCTGGGATACTACTGTCCCATACCTGTTGTCCCTGTTTGTTGTTCCTTCTATTGCTCTGATGTAACACTGTGGCCACAGGCGACTTGGGGAGGAAAGGGTTTATTTAGCTTATACTTTCACACCACTGGTTGTGGAAGGAAGGAGGACAGGGACTCAAGCAGGGCAGGAACCTTGAGGCAGGAGCTGATGCAGGGGTCACAGAGGATTGCTGCTTACTGACTTGCTCCCTTGCTCCGTCTTCTTTCTTATAGAACCCATAAACACCTGCCTGGGTGTGGCACCACCCAGTGAGCCGGGCCTTCTCCCTTCAATGCACCACACACAGGCTGGCCCACAGTCCAACCTGCTGGGGATATTTGCTCAATTGAGAGGCTTCCCCTTTCTACATGACTTTAATTTGTGTCACGTTGATATAAAACTAGCCAGCATGCCGGGCATGGTGGCGCAAGCCTTTAATCCCAATACTTGGGAGGCAGAGGCAGGCAGATCTCAGTGAGTTTAAGCCAGTCTGGTCTACAGAGTGAGTTCCAGGACAGCCACCCAGAGAAACCATGTCTCAAAAAACCAAACCAAACCAAACCAACAAAAACTAGTCAGCATAGGAACACTATAATGATCAAGAATGCTCTCATTCCTGAATGTTGTCAAATGTGGACTGGTTTGGCCAATAAATTCTGTGCCTATCCTGCCCACCCTAAGTTGTACACAAACATTTCTACCACGAGCACTTGTCTTAGTTAGGTTTTCAATGCTGTGAAGAGACCTACGACCATAGCAACCCTTATAAAGAAAACCTTTAATTGTGCTGACTTGCTTACAGTCCAGAGGTTCAATCCATTATCATCATGGTGGAGAACAAGGCAGCATGCAGACAAACATGGTGCTGGCTGCATCTTGTTCAGAAGGCAACAGGAGGTCAACTGTGCCACTGGGAGTAGCTTGAGCATAGGAAAACTCAAAATCCACCTCTACAGTGACACACTTCCTCCAACAAAGACACAGGGGGCCAATTCCAATCAAACTCCCACATCACTCATTACTTAATTTTTGATAATTTTATTTATGTGCATGGTGTTTTCCTAAATGCATTTTTATACACCTTGTTTGCGCAGTGCCCTTGGGGCCCAGAAGAAGGTGCCAGATCCCTTGGGACTGTAATTATAGACAGCTGTGAGCTGCCCTATGGGTGCTGGGAACTGAGCCCTGGTCCTCTGGGAGAGCAGTCAGTGCTCTTAACCTCTGAGCCACCTCTCCAGTCCTACCCACCATTTCTTTATGCAAGCTAGCAGACCCCAGAGCTCCTGTTTCCAGAAACTTCCCCATCTGGAGCATCAATGTCTAAGACTCAGGAGAGCTGGCCAGGGAAGCTGGCAGCGGGTGGCGTGGTGGCCAGGGCAGCCAGCAGTGGGTGGTATGCCAGCCAGGGAAGCCGGCAGCGAGTGGCGGGCCAGCCAGGGAAGCCGGCAGCAGGTGGTGGGCCAGCCAGGGAAGCTGGCAGTGGGTGGCGTGGTGGCCAGGGGCAGCGGGTGTCCTCATCAGCCTCATGCCGCACATGCTTGGCCAAGTGTGCACGCCTGTCTCTGCCCCCACCTGAGCATGATTCTGTACTAAGAGAGCAGGCACAGGGGCCCCTTTGTGTCCACACACAGGCTGAGGACGGTAATGATGATTCACGAAGCTAAACTGAGACTTTGGCAATCGCAACCACACTTGCGGCACCATGGTGACCAAAACACCACCAGACTTTGAGGACTCTCTGCTTCTAATTACATGCCAATAAAAAGCAAAGGCACCCCAGTCCAAACTCAGGGTTCCTCAAGTCCCAAGTCAAACACTCTCCAATCTCTGAGGTTTTTATACTCCTCCCCACCTTGTATTTTTCCTTTTCACAACCATTGCAAAATGCCTAATCTGTTTACTACATAGGTTTGTAGCCAAACCGCCCCCTCAAACCCAGTTTCCAGTATCCTATGCCTTAGTCTGACCATCTGTGAAATGGGTACAATAACTCACATGCTTCTGTTGAGGAGCATACACTTTATACATTAAACATTAGATGGTCCCTGATTGGCAACTTCCTGGCTTTATGGGGATGCAATTCACATTCAGTAGAAAGTGCCCTTTGACTTTTGGCCTTTCTCTGGGCTGGCAGCCCACAGCATAGCACTCTCCTAGTCAGCGATCCACAAACACAAAGGAAAACAGTCAGCACTTTGCAGTGCCCTGTGTATTTTAGCAGGGTAGGCACAGCAAATGTACTTCCTTATTGTGTTGCCGGTGCCCCGCCGAACTCCTGAGATCTGCCCATCTCGGCGACCCAAGTGGCCAGGACATCCAGGAGAGCACCACCCTGCTCTGCTTGTAAACTACATTTTCACTGATAATGTTTTCAGCTTCCAGTGAGTTTATCAGAACGTAGCCCATCCCAAGCAAAAGAGCAGGTGTGTATCTAGTCAAGGGGGCTCTCACAGTCCTTGTTTAGAGTTATCCCAGGTGTGTGTAATAGAGCCGTGAACACACACACCTGGCTCTGCCTTCCTCTGGGTGCCTAGGGGTTTCCACAGCGTAACAGCAGCAGTAAACATGGAAGCAAATGGCCACCCTAAACCTCCTCTGCACTGACTGCCCTCGGGACTGTTTAAAGCAGGTAACGTTAGTAGCCACCACTCCGGTAATTCCCTTCCAATAGCCACATCTGCTTGGGGACCCAAAGGCCAGCTGAGAGCCTGTTACTGTCCTAGCTTGGTTCTCCATTGCTGTGATAAAAACTGACCAAAAGCAACCTGGGGGAGGAAAGGTCTATTCAGCTTACGGAATACTGTCCATTATAGGAGGAGGCCGCTAGTTAGTTCTCAGCTGCTTAGCCCTGAAATAAACACAGAAACTATATTATTTAAATCACTGCTTGGCCCATTAGCTCTAGCTTCTTATTGGCTAATTCTTACATCTGAATTTAACCCATCTCCATTAATCTATGCATCACCACGAGGTTGTGTGCATTGCTTGTGGGAATGCAAGCTGGTACAACCCCTTTGGATGTTAGTGTGGCGATTTCTCAGAAAATTAGGAAACAACTTTCCTCAAGACCCAGTAATATCACTTTTGGGTATTTATCCAAAGGATGCTCAATCGTGCCACAAGGACATGTGCTCAACTATGTTCATAGCAGCTTTGTTTGTCATAGCCAGAACCTGGAAACAACCTAAATGCCCCTCAACCAAAAAATGGATAAGGAAAATGTGGTATATTTACACAATAGAGTACTACACAGCAGAAAAAAAATAACAGCTTGAATTTTGCAGGAAAATTGATGGAGCTAGAAAACATTATTTTGAGTGACACAGACACAGAAAGACAATTATCACATGTGCTCACTCATTGTTGGTTTTTAAATATAAAGCAAAGAAAGCCAGCCTACAAACCACAATCCCAGAGAACCTAGACAATAATGAGGCCACTAAGAGAGACTTACATCGATCTAATCACATGGGAAAGAAAGTAGAAAAAGACAAGATCTCCTGAGTAAATTGGGAGCATGGGGAAGGGCAGAAGGGGAAGGGCTGAAGGGGGCGGGGAGAGGTAGGGATGGGAGCAGAGAAAAAGGTAGAGCTCAATAAATATCAATAAAAAAAATTGTAAAAAAATAAACCAAAACCAAAAAGAAAAAAAAAACTGAAACAACTGGGTATTAGAAGACAGCGCAGAGAGCTGGGTACAGTGACACACACTTGCCGTCCCAAAGTTTGGGAGCTTTAAGTAGAAGAGTCGCTTGAGCTCAGAAATCCAAAACAAGCCTGGGCAACATCATGAGAAGTTCCCGTCACCCACCCTCTATATAACGAAGCAGTGCCTTCAACGTTGAGTAGAAAAATTATACAAAAAAAACCATATTCATAGCATACAGAAGGGAATCGCACATCAGCATGGTGCTAGGGAAGTAGCTGAGAGTTCTATGTCTGGATCCACAGCATCAGGAAGAGAGACTCTGGGTTTGGTATGGGCTTTTGAAACCTCAAGCCCCCCCCAGTGACACACCCTCCAATAAGGCCTGTCAGTAGTACCACTCCCTGGTGGCCAAGCATTCAAATATGAGCCCATGGGAGCCATTCTTATTCAAACCACCAGCAGGTGACTCTAGTTCCTGTCACATTGACAAAAAAACAGCACTTCCCTCTTGGTCCCCACCTGCTGGCTGGCCTGCGCCTGGCTGGTGCACCTGGACCCTCTGGGTGCCTCTGGGCCTTGGAGGCAACAGAAGGGAATGATGTTGATGGCATTGATCTGCTGTGGTGGTAGCCTGGTCTGGACACCTACCCCAAGCCATCCGACTTCCTCCATTCTTCATATCCTCAGATCCCTTCCCCCAGCCTACAGTTAATCCTTGCCTATTAGCTCCTCCCTATTAGCTCACTCTCAGGAGACAAAGGCTGACCATGCAGGGTCTTCAGCTGTGGCCCTCTCGAACCTTTCCTCATTTTCTTTATCCCCGGCTATAAACGTGCAAGGATGGGAGAGGAAGTGGCCTGGCAGGCGTGGGCACTGCAGCTGAGAGAACCGAGCCTACTTACAGCACGTAGTGAGGTCTAAAGTGCCGGGAGACGCCAGGGCTTCTGGAGTCCCGTTTTAGATCCTCGCCCTCACGCCTCACCGCCTGCCTATGGGCTGAGCCGTGTTGAAAGAGGACATAAGGAGAACAGAGACGAAAATAGTTCCGGCAAGGAGGCAGCCAGGGGTACAGAAAGCAAGAGGGATTATTAACTAAGCCCTAAGATGTTTCTTACATCCCATGCTCCCCCTTCTTGCCTCCTGCTCCCCATCTCTCTGGAACCAAAATGCAAGGGTGGTGAGAGACGGCTCAGGGGGTCAAGGCACTTGCCGACAAGTCTGTCAACTAGAGTTCGATCGCGAGACCCACGTGGTAGAAGGTGGGAAGTGACCCTGAAAGGTTGGTGTCCCCTGACCTCCACACATGGGCTGTGGCACACACACATATATAAATAAAAAATGTTAAAATTAGCAAAAGCTAGGCATACTGATATGTGATTGCAATCCCAGGTTTCAGAGGGGTGAGACAAAGGGATTGCTAGGTTTGCAGTCAGCTTGGGCTACAAAATGAGTTCCAGAGCAGTTGGCCAGCCTGGGCTACAATACCAGACCAACCAGGACTATATAGCAAGAAAGACGTGCTTTGGAAAAAAAAATTTTTTTTTTTTTGGTTTTTCGAGACAGGGTTTCTCTGTAGCTTTGAAGCCTATCCTGGAACTAGCTCTTGTAGACCAGGCTGGTCTCGAACTCACAGAGATCCGCCTGCCTCTGCCTCCCGAGTGCTGGGATTAAAGGCGTGCGCCACCACCGCCCGGCTTGGAAAAATATTTTTAAAAATTAAAAATAATCTGGATATGGTGGCATTCGACTTTAACCCCAGCACTCAGAAAGTAGAGGCAGACTTATCTCTGAGTTTAAGGCCAGTCATGGCTGCACAGAGAAACCCTGTCTCATAAAACAAACAAACAAACAAAAAATTAAAAAGGCTTTTGGCTAAGAACATACTCCATGCCAAGCCACTAGCTTCAGTATTTCCTGTATTCGGTACTTAGTCAAACCTTAGAAGCCCACACCGTATCCACATTTCCATGTGGCCTCTTTCGCGCATAAATTTAACATGGAAAGAACATAGCCTGTTCCATAAGCTCAGGCTGCAGCCTGGCATTCTGCTCTCTCCTGCCATGAGGAACACATGTTTATGTGTTACAAAGATTTCTAGGAAACCAAAACCAATCAAAGCAAGACAAAAATAGCTTAGAGAGGCCATTGATGATTATATCTGCAAGCTGTGACAAAAATCGCTTTATTTTTAGATTTCTATGTAATGCATTTCTGATGTATTGTTATTTCTCTACTCACTAAATTCACTACAAAAGCCCCGCCCCGCGCTCCCCCCACCATCTCCAGTTACAAAACCCCACCCCCCTCTACATCTCCAGCGCGCGCTCCAGGGTGCCTCAGATTCAGAGGAAATCATCATGATTGCATATTGTGTAGCTCACTAGTCTTCAGCTCTAAAGCCCTTCTTGAGTCACAGAAGTGCCTGCAGGGATGAGCTCATCCAGCAACCCAGAGGGTGGCTTCTCAGGGTTGTTACCCAACAGTCTCTGGGCACTGACCTTCTTTCATTGGGTCTCCTTCCCTCCTGGAAGGACCAAGGCCAAGCAGTCTGGAGAGTCATTCCAAGCATCCAATGGAGCCTGCACATTGCTCAAGGCCACCCTCTCTCGAGGACCCTGAATCCCTGCAGTGTCTCGGGCTCCTTCGGAGGGAGGGGGACCTCAGTCAACAATTCTTCCTGACCTTGCTTCTCCCCGTCAGTGAACCTGGTGGGAAACGCTGAATTCTTCTTTGTCCGGCTGTAATAGAGTGAGCAGTCAGGTAGTGGGAAGCCGGGAAGCCCGCTGTGGGGTTTCCATGAGCTTCTGGGTGAAAGCTGTCTGCAGGAGGGGGTAGGGGAGGTGGCGCAGATCCAAACCTTAGGTTTCAGTTTTTCCTGGAAGAGACAGCTATCTGCTGTCTCTCACGAGTCCTGCTGTGCCTCTAAGTCTCTGCAGCAGGCATCTTGGAATCTGCTAGCCAGATTTAAATCTTTAACCACCAAGAATCTGGCTTTTTGTGCCTGATTTCCCCACCCTCCGAAAGTGAGTTATTTATATTAAAGTCCAGATTTCTTTCTGTGGTTTCAAAAGAATATCCTGGCAGCGCTTCCCCTAGGGTCCACACAGGGGCTATTCCTATAAGGTGGGGAGAACAGCCTTATGTGGCGCCCACCCCCGACCAGAAGCTTCCAAGACATCTCAAGTTGCTGCCATTTGCTGAAGCTTCAAAAATGGTTGTTTTTTTAATCTATTTATTTGTATTTTATGTTCATTGGTGTTTTGCCTGAATGTATGTCTGGGTGAAGGTGTCAGATCTTGGAGTTACAGACAGTTGTGAGCTGCCATGTGGGTGCTGCGAACTGAACCGGGGACCTCTGGAAAAGCAGTTGGTGCTCCCAACTGCTGAGCCATTTCTCCAGCCCCCGAAGTGGATTTTTTAAAAGTTGAAAAATGTGGATATCTCAGTCAGTAAAGTGCTTGCCTTACAAACATAAGGACCCAAGTTAAAAAGTCAGAACACACATTTTGAAAGCCTCTCTAGTACCGATGCTGCAGAGCCAGAAACAGGATATTGCTGGGGCTCACTGGGCATCTTGTCTAGCCTAATTGGTGAGCTCCAGGGGCTGGCCCTAGAGGGTTAGAGCCCAGAGCCACGTCCAGCCAAGCTCTCCCTGCCTCTGGTTCTGCGCAGCCACGATCCCTCTACCCCATGGTTCCCCACCACAATGGACCGTCCCTTCTCAGACTGTGAACCCAAACACATTCTTCCTCCCTCAAGTTGCTTCTGCCAGAGATTATGTTACAGAGACAAGAAAAACAGCATGTCGCCATTCAGCAAATGGTGTCTTAGCACACACTAGCAACATAATTGGACTGCTGACTACAGATGCCATCTAAAGTCTAGTTGGGATCCTATCCTTGAAGAACTTCACAACTGTATCTCTTTTCTTACCTTACCTGGCTCTCAGCAAACAGATATTTGCAAAACTGAGCAGCGAGGCAGAAATGATGGGTTAAACCCTTTCTGTGCTCAAGGACATGAGCCCACATACCCTTTTCCCTGTCTGTGTTTGAGAGAAAGTCTCACTACACCTTGCAGGCTGGCTCTGCAGCCTCAATCTCCCTGTCTCAGCCTCCTGAGTACTGGGACCTCGGGCAAATGCTACCATCTCCAGCAGAGATCTCCTAAGTTCTCAAGGAAGACCTGGGCTCCAGCCTTTGCAGGTCACCGATGAGGGGCGGGCTTGTTTTACTTTTAAATCCGTGACTGGTGTTTCAACCCCAACACAATGTTTAACAATATTTAAAGCTGTTCTTAGGTTACTAAAAGTGTTGTAGCACTTGTACCATTTGAAAACAACAAGTAGAACCTTGGTGTCTCGGTGGCTGATGGTTGATTACCCCGGGATCACTCAGCTAACCTTCTGCTACCGGGTTGGTTTGCACTTTCCATAATAAAAATGAAGCACAAATAAACGGTTCTTGAATCTATATTTACTTTCAGTGGTAGGATCGAGAATAAAATGTTCTGAATTTTTCTTTATAAGTTGAGAAAGCAACCTTTTCACCCCCTTCTGTTTCCTGTCTTCTAAAAGAAAAAGTCTCACTTGATATGCGTGTTTGAGGGTTGTTTGTTGAGTCAGATCTGAGCTACGAGACCCATGTTACCACTAAATTATTGTTTTTGCCTTCAAAGTATTGCTTTGAATAGTTGACATCACTGGGGGAAACGTTTGTAACTGAGACTATTAAATGCCTCACTGAGGCCTTGGGAAAGGAGACGTGAGCGAGCTGCAGACTAACTGCTACGTTTAGAGTTAGTGATGCAGCAGGGACCGCGGGCCCCCAGCCCAGGGGAGAGCGGACTCCTGGGCTGACCCCTAGGACGAGACAGGTTCCACTAGGCTGGAAAGGGGGAGGGGGCAGAAATAGTCCAAGAGGGAAAATGTAACCTGGTCCCTTGTATGTAAAGCTGCGTGTTCAGCATATGTATGTGGTATGTACACTTCTGTGGGGGACACTTTGGGGAGCTGGAGGACCCACCCAAGCTCTAGGGAGGGAACTTGTAAGTCATAGGCTGCAGTCTGAATGTGAAGGTGCCAAGAGGTGAGGCCTTTTGGCAAGTGAGGCTCCACCCTCCCAAATGGGGTATGAGAGACTCCAGCGAGCATGGGACTCCATCCACCACCCCAGGACACCCAAGATGTCACCTGTGAGCGTGAACTCCCACTAGACACCAAATAAGCTAGCATTTTGGTCCTTTACTTCCCAGGCTCCCAGGACTGTAAGCAATCAATGCCTGTCGTTTACAAAGTGCCCCAGTCCTTTTATAGAGCACGAGATACCATACTATGGCTGAACTTTCACCTTTGGACCGGCGGGTGTGGGTTGGCCAGGGTTGTGGGTTCAGTGGGTTCCTTATGTCTGCTATGCAGACAGTTCAGAAATCTGTCATTGTGCTCAGCATAGACTTTAGAGAAAAACGGACCGGAGTTATAGTTTCAGCTCTGCTTTGTCTTGAGTGAGTGACTTTGGGCAAGTCACATATGTCTCAGTTCCTTTACAGAAAATTTGGATAAAGTGTCAAAAGGCACATATTTATAGAATGCCAGGTATAGTTCTACATGTGAAGTATCAGCAACAGGGAAACCCTGACCCACCTCAACATACAATGAATGTGTGTTACAAAGACTTACTAGGAACAGTGGGTGTGGTTATTACCAGGGACTGTGAGTATGGGTATGCAGATTACTAGGGACTGTGGGTGTGTTTATGCAGATCACTAGGAACTGTGGGTGTGTTTATGCAGATCACTAGGGACAGTGGGTGTGTTTATGCAGATTACTAGGGACTGTGGGTGTGGTTATACAGATTACTAGGGGCTATGGGAGTGGTTGTGCAGATTACTAGGAACTGTGGGAGTGGCTGTACAGATTACTAGGGACGGTGGGTGTGTTTATGTATATTACTAGGGATTGTGGGTGTGGCTATGCAGATCACTAGGGGCTGTGGGTATGGTTGTGCAGATTATGCACCGAACTACAATATCACATCTAGGAAGGTGCCATTCATATTTTAAAAATCTTAGGTGTATGTACTTATAATTCTTTTGGAAGATGACAAACTACTTATTCTAATGAGACTATAACAAGCTTCAGCCAATGGAAACAAAGTACCTTGAGAAGGAATGCAGAGTGTCACATTAGTGGTCCTAATGGATCATATATCCTGGTGTGCATGCCTGTGCCCCGCTGACTCTGAACCTGGCTTCAGCCAGTTTCCGTATAAGCAGCTGTGACAGTGTGATACACACGCACACCATCCCCCTAGTTGTCAAAGCCAGGGTCTCTGAGGGTTTTTTGGACTTCGCCTCATTGTCTAAAGATAGCTGCTGGTGATTCAACACCCATTTTCAAAGTAGGAAGAGGAGAGATGACAAAGGCAAACAGTTGCTTTTGTTAGAAAGGCATTTCCCCCAGCAACACTCCAGCAGCCTGCCGTTGAAATCTCATTGATGCAAGCCATATGGCTATTGTTAGTGGAAAGGAGTCTGGGACATGGAATATTTAGCTTTTCCAGTCTCTGAAATACAATGTATCAATATTTTGGGGTGGGCCAAAAAATAGTGTTTGCCATAGAACTTTTTTCAACGGTTTATTTTATTGTTTATTTTATATGTGTGAGTGCTTGCCTGCATGTATATATAGCACATGTATACCTGGTGCCTATGGAGTGGAGAAGAGGGCATGGGATCCCCTGGAACTGGAGGTTAGAGGTGATTTTAGCCGCCATGTTAGTACTGTGAATGGAATCCAGGTCCCCTGCAAGAGCAGCAAGTGCTCCCGCTTGCAGAGCCTACTCTGGCCTCTTGCTATAGAACCCTAACCACAGACCCTGTTCTAGGAATACCAGAAAGGCATGCAACATGCAGGCTGTCAGCTAATAACCAACTGCCAGGTCTTATCTTGTAGTCCACTGGGCAGAGATGACCTCCAAGGTGTTAACTTACTCAACAAATTACAATACAGTAAGCTGGACTCTGTTATTATTATCCTGAGTTGCAGGAATAGAGGAGCAGCGATCTAGCTTGCCATGGACCCGAAGGAGGAAGACACCGAGCAACACCAGGACCAGGTTACATCTGAGGGGAAGCTATCCTGGCAGCTGGGAGTCAAGGAATACCACAAAGTGACACCGTACAACAAACCTCACACAGGAGACTTATTGGGAAAGACACAGAGGGTGGCTGCCTCTGCTCTGAAGAAACACAGCAAAGAACTAAGGAGGTAGGCTTATATAGGAGTTATTGGAGGTGGTATTTTGTCAGGGAGGGGTGGTGGTGGGAGAATTTGCAGGTTGGGGATTGGTGGGATTTTAAACCCAGAGGTTGGTGCATTTTCGAAACTCAAAAATGAACTCAGACTTTTTACCCTACAGACTAAATAACAAGGCTCTGTCTAAAGAAAATAAAATATAAACAAACAAACCCCAAGCACACACACACACAGCTCTAAAACAAACAAAAACATAAAACAAGTCACAAAACTGGTTCAGATATCTGAGATGTAGAAACAGTCTACTTCACCACAGGAAAAGCCACCAAGTCACCCTGGAGGGGAAGAGGGTGGGAGACGGAGGGTTTGCCGCTATTTGTCAAACTCCCAGCCTCCCATTCGTCTGCTTCCCTTTATCAAACACCTGTAATTGTACCTCTGTACTTCAAGTCAAAAGGAACTGCTCATGGCTGGGGAAGGAAGACTGGGGGAGGGGGGATTATTATCTGTCAACTCCCAAACCAATGGCTGTTAAAACCTAAAGAGTGAAGACATTATTTTCCATCACCCAGAAAGTTGGCCTCTGGGGATCACTATACTATCCCCCATGCTGCAATGAGATCCGATTTTTTAGATTCTACAAATGAGTGTCATCAGGCAATCTTTGCCTCTCTGTGTCTTGGTTCATTTCACTTGACCTGTTCCGGGTTCAACCCATGCTGTTGTAAATGACAGGCCCATTATTGTTAAGGGTGAGTCCTATTCCCTTGTGTATGGATGGCTCACATCTTCATGCATCTGCCCAGGACACTTTTCTATGCAAAAGCAATAGCGGGAGCAAAGAGCCTGAACCTGGTGCTTGGCGCCATGGCTGGGGCCTTCGGATAGGAGAAGGGATGGGGAGCACAGGCAAGGGCCTGTGGGGAAGGCCCGGGAGAGCAACTCCAGCAGAAGTTCTGGTGTTTTCCAAGCGGGGAAATGACTGACGCAATCTATTTTCCTAAACATCTTCTCCAATCTCATGTCCAGCCCAGGATGATTCCAGAACTAATCTTTTTTAAAGTCTAAAACAAGTCCAAAGTACTTGAAGCCTCACCACTATGGAAGACATTCTCACTCTTCCCTTCCCAGAGTTCCTCTGGAGAGCAGAGCCCAGTGCAAACACTAAGTTGAAAAAACCTCCTCCTGTCAGCCCTGTGTTCATATCATCCCTTCAGCACTAAGGACCCCCGCGCGCGCACACACACACAGACTGGCCAGACTGCCCTCCTTACCCAGAGGTGGCTTGGGGCTTTTCTGATTTGCATACCCACAGCTCTGAGTTTTGATGACCTGGAAGCAGGCCTCCTCTTCTGGAATGAGAGTGTCCATCTCTGCTGGGACATCTTCAGTGACTGCTGTGGAGACTGTCACATGTGGTCACACACTAAGAAACAAGTCTGTAAAGCTGAATAGCAGAGGCCAGCAGAGTTCCTAGAGCCTGGCCCTCCTTCTTGGCCTATCCCCAAGAGATGAATTCCAGCTGCTTTTTTTCTGGAGACTTCCTCTTCTCCCCTCCCCCTTTCCTGGCTCTCTCTAACCGGTCACAGAAGGGGTACTGCTCCTCCCCAAGGAACAGAGCATAGGCAGGGTCTGTCACCTTGTCAGGCATGCCTGGATAAAGCAAACACTCCTCTGGCCACCCCATGCCTCCCTCCTGTCCTTCTTGTCCCTCTTGTCCTTTCCCACAGGACTGACTGGCCTGAGACTTTTCTCTCATTTACTTAGTAATTTTTAGACACTTTCACAACCCAGAGATAAAGATGCTTTTACAAAGGGGGTGTGGGAGGGTTGGAAGAGAAGGGATGCATTTATACACTAGGAGCAGCCGGCCACGGTGCCGCACACCTTTATTCCCAGCACTATGGAGACAGAGGCAGGTGGTCTCTGAGTCTGAGGCCAGCCTGGTCTACAGAGTGAGTTCCAGACCCACTTCTTGCCCTCTGCCTCATGTGGATTAAGACTGTCTGTTTTCACCTCTCACTGGCTGTTTCTACTTCTCAAGTGGGGACTTTTCTCCTTTTGAGGTGCTGGGGAACCAACCCCAGGCATTGTGCACGGTTAGCAAACACTCCACCACTAAGCGCCATCCCCAGTCCTTGTGTTCTTGTAATGAAGTCCAAGAGTGGGTTATAGATCTCAAGTTGGCATTGAACTTCACACACACACACACACGAGTGCTTCAAACCTCCATAGTGCTGATATTACAGGCAAGGGTCTCAGTGCCTTGTCCAAATGAGACTCTCAATACACTTCTTATGTACTGCAGTAAATCTTGATAAATGATAGTGTTATTATAATGAACAGTCCCATAGATTGTGAATACAGGAGAAAAGCTGTGGGTATCTGGATATGGAATGGTTTCACAAATAGGAGTATAATGTTAATAGCACCCATCTTAATTAATCAGATTTACTAGCTTTCCAGGAGTCACCTCCGTGTCAGGCAGGATCTATTTATTTATTTGTTTATTTATTTATTTTTTGGTTTTTCTAGACAGGGTTTCGCTGTAGCTTTGGAGCCTGTCCTGAAACTAGCTCTTGTAGACCAGGCTGGTCTCGAACTCACAGAGATCCGCCTGCCTCTGCCTCCCCAGTGCTGGGATTAAAGGCGTGCGCCACCACCGCCCGGCTTCAGGCAGGATCTTTGTGAGTGTGTAAAGTGGAGAAGATGGTGTTGATCACACTGTCTGCATTTCACAGGTGAAGAGACTAAGCTCCCGGAAGAGCTGAGAACCAATGTAGAACTTCATACATCGCAACATTGCACAAAACAAACGTGCACACCATGGCCACTGGGGTTTGTGTCAGAGACCCGAGAAACAATGGGTCACCATCAAACCCCAAAGTCCTAACCCTCCAGTGCCTTGTCCACTATGTTTCCAAAGAAGAAAGCAAACAAACGGTCGTCTGTGGAGACTACTGTCCTAAGTAGGGCAGGAGGAGGAAGGCCTTAGGTGCGAGCCTGGCGATTTATGGGTACATCCTCCAGCCTCAAGGAGCTGAGATAGGGAGCCGGCTGATGAGGCTAAAGTCAGACCCTGCTGAGTAATGCCTGAAAACTTCAGCGGCCCAGATAGTAGATTTAGAATGGGGGAGAAGCCAAACATCTAAAGCGAAATCAACACAGCATCTCTCCAATCGCAATCCTCCTGAAGGCAGAGCAGAACTTACAAACCAAGAGGCCATTCTCAACAGCATGAAGTCTGGGGTTGTATTCTATAACCTTCTACAGCAGTGGTTCTCAGCCTTCCTAATCTATGACCCGCTAATACAGTTCCTCATGTTACGGTGACCTCCAATGACAAAATTATGTTCGTCGCTACTTCAGAACTGTAATTTTGCTACTGTTATGAATCATAATGTAATCAATCATCTGTGTTCTCATGGTCCTCAATGACCCCTGTGAAAGGGTCATTTGACCCCCAAAGGGTCGGGACCCACAGGTTGAGAACCTCTGTCCTGCCGTTAAAGTGTCTTCTTTCCTTCAAACCCTGGAGATGATGGCTTGGCTTCCTATCAGAAGGAACAAGTCACTGGTTCTGGGTCCCAATCAGTGGTTCCCTAAATAAGAACGGAGAGGAGCAAGCCAAGTGTGGGTTCCTTGACGAACATAAACAGGAAGTGGGCAGCGCGCAGGGAGCCGCCTCGATTACGCAAGTGCCCCATCTGGTCCTATACACTCTTTAGAAGGCTGAAGAGCGAGTCTTTAAAAAAAATACCTCAATCTGTTTTCCTTGTCACTCCTTCTGAGTCTCTGAATAAAATTAAAGCTGATATTTTCCTTAGGATAACTGGCTGCTTAGCTATACTGCAAGCCCTTTCGACTCAGCAGATCTGAAAATAGGAAGCTGAATTCATCTCCATACAGGCACACTCATCTCCCGCCAACCCACGTATCAGCTGATGGAGCTCGGCCCTCAAACCCGAAACCTGGCTTTCGGGTCTTTGGGTGCAGATCCTTTATGCCACTCTTGCCCTGGGTCACTGAGTGCAACTGTGTGCAGCTTAAACTGGTTTCAAGTCCCTAACAGTTCTCTCACCGAGACAGCTACGTAATAGCTATGGATTCTCCAGGCCCCCATTATTGGACCCTAGACTGCCTGCTCTTTGTCCGGTCCAGACCTTAGCAGCCAGCACGGCTTAGAGCACTCAGCAGTGAGCCAGAATTGTGTCCAGCTGGTTGGGAGAGATGGCTAGACACTTAGAGGCCACGACCATCCTAGTTAACAAGCCCAGCTGATGTGATCTTCCGTGAGAAGATCTGACCAAGCTCCTGAAGACGGCAGCAGTGTGGCCCAGAGGAGAGTCTGCACAACCACGCGTCTTCTAAACTGTGGCACGAGTCAGAACGCCATTCCTCTGGAAGGCTGCATGTGCACACAATTTGTCCAGCCATCCTTTTTCAAGCACTTGGGTTGTTTCTACATTAGGCTAGGATGAGCAATTTTATTATAAACATTGGTTTACAAATCTGAGTGTCCATCTTTCCATTTCTTTGGAGGTACTATACCCAGAAGTAGTAATCCTGGGTCATCTGGAATAATTGTTGTTTAACTTCTTGTCTTTTCAGCTACGCTGTGAACTCTCAAGAGACAGAGAGTGAGTCTTGACATGAATATTTTCTGGATAACTATCATTAGCTCAGCGGAAAGGATTCCACAACAGACTGGAGACAAGGGCTGGGGAGAAGAAAGGGACTCCAGCCCTCAGGAGGCTTGGCTTCTGACAAGCTCGCAGAGCTGTATTCGAGATCTTGAGAAAGGAAAGGTCAATTGGAGGGCTCCACAAAAGGCTCCTGTCTTGTAAGTACCACCCTTGCGCAAGCTCACAGGCCCGAGGGGCCGACCGCGGTCAAGCACAGGGAGTTAGTGTCTAACAGGTATAGAGCTTGGGTTTTTGACACTATCAACTGGAAGGTAAATCATTATTCTAAGTATGACTAAGAGAGAGAGAATGTTGGTAATTAAACTCTACATACCACGGTCTTGAAGATTTGTCTTTATATTGGAGATGTTAAAATGTCGTTAATGCCTCTTTTGGAGTCCTGATAATACATACTACAACATGTTACAACATCCTACAGCATAGGGGAGTCTCGACCTAACTGTAACCCAAAAAATGATGGCTCTTAGAATACAGAATAGATAAGCATGGCACACCGGCAGTGCAGGGGTTAAAAGAGAGATGAAGTCCGCTAGAGGATCTAGAATGCTTTTGGACTACACATAAATGCCATGGATATAGGCAGAAATGGAGCCAGACACACACAAGCAAGGGGGCAAGAAAGACGGTTGTCTGAGGCAGCGGCCAGGAGATGGCGGGACTGAGTGGAGCTAAAGAGAGCAGCGGAGGTAGGAGAAAAGCATTAAAAGGCAGGCTGGCACATGGACATGGCTCTTTGAACACACAGTGGGAAATCGCGCAAGTTTCTCCAAAGGGCTATCTCTAAAACCCTGTCAACTCCGTTCACAAGCATATTACTAAGGCACCTTCTAGCTCCAGGACTCGGCGAAGCCGACAGCCAGTACAGTCCCCTGTGGAACTTAAAGCCAGATAACCAAAAGGTTACAAAAGCAAAGGGCACTGCCCCCGGAAACACTGCCTTTACCCAGAGGCTGGCAAGGGCTGGCGTTTCTGACAGGAAGCCAAGACATTCCAGAAGTCCTATCTGCGGAGCCAGGAAGCAGAAGGAACAGAGCCCCACGCCACACGGGAAGAATCAGTCACCGGGCTACTCCAAGGGGATTGAAAACTGACAGCAAAAAATGCTACAAGGAGGAAAACTGCCTGCCCAGAAAGGGAGTGGGGAGGCGCCAAGGGAGAACAGGGATAACACCCCGGGCGAGGAACCAGCCAAACCCAACAACAGCCCCGAATCCTGTAAGTTCACAGCTGGCCACAGTAGCACACATCTGGAATCCCTGCCCTTTAGAAGCTGAGGCCAGAGCATCAGGAGTTCTAAGTCAGTCAGGGCTGCAGAGAGAGCTAGTTTAAAGTTACTCTAGACCACATGATGAATTAAGTAAAATCCCTTGGTTTGATTGCTAAAGACCTAATCTAATCTGTCTGTCCTCGAGCAAGCTGCCTGAGGCTGGACCATGAAAAAGAACTGGACACAAAGCAGGCCCAGCTCGGATTTCCCAGGCACCCCAGGCAGTCCAGCCCTGTACCTGGGCTCTGGTAGATGCCGATCCTTCAAGGATCCTTATTTTAGGAAGGGGACTCCAGGTAGCTCAGCTGAGGAAGGAGGTGGGGACAAACTGCAGACAGCACCCCAGCCAGAAGCCACCAGTTCATCTGCCTTCAGGCAAGAGGAATCTTCACTGAGAACTGAAAAGCTGTCGCCTGGCCCCCTGGGCTCCTTCTGCCTCCAAGGCAGCTCTTTAGTTTCCCCCCTAACCTTGCAGAAGTTTTAAAGGAGGCAATCAAATGAGTAAAATGAGCAGCAGAATCCATTGTCATCATTCCTGAAAGTTGTGACTCAGTTCGCCTGCGAAGGCCCGTACTCAGGCCAAGAATTCATTTTCCTTAACAGTGGCTGTGATGCCCAGGACAGAGTGGCGAGGAATAAACAAACAAACAAACAAACAAGAAGGCCTGATCCTTATAGGTAAAATCAAACCCAAGTGTTTATTTACCTGGAATGTAAACCCACTCAGTGGCCGGGCGGTGGTGGCGCACGCCTTTAATCCCAGCACTCGGGAGGCAGAGGCAGACGGATCTCTGAGTTCGAGGCCAGCCTGGTCTACAAGATCTAGCTCCAGGACAGGCTCTAGAAACTACAGGGAAACCCTGTCTCGAAAAACCAAAAAAAAAAAAAAAAAAAAAAAAGTAAACCCACTCAGTGCTACCAAGGCTCAGCGCCCCGGCCCCACCCCACCGTGCCTGTTACTTGGAAATTACTTGGTGCCAGGTGTCACGCAGTCTGGCTTCTTCCCAACAGAACTAGGAAGCCTCTCCTGGTTTCTGCCATCTCCTCATAGAAAGTAGCTCAGGGAGAGCCGGCCTGGTGATGGTGGGAATCGGGAGGAACTCCAGTGTGCTTTCTTCCTTAGTGCCAGAGGAAGCTGTACCTTGCCCCCTTTCTGGATCCACACTCAGCAATGCTCTTCTCAACCCAGGAATAGGGACTTCTGGGCTCGGATTCCAGCCCAGGCCAGAAGGGAAAGGAGGGCGGTGCAAAAGGCCTCAGCCTGGAAGGGTCCTAGGGCTTTAAGTAATGTAAAACTGCAAAGCCGAACTGACCACGGGCCTGGCTTAGCCTGAGACAGAACGCACAACGGCTTGTTCCTCAGATATCCCCATTCTGTAGGACCAGGGCAGAAGCCAGAGACCGGAAAGCACCCTGGACCACTCTTAAAAAGATACACGCTCTGAGGGACTGTCAGCTCTGGAAACCCAGCTATGCGCCCCATCACAGAGGGCAACCACTCCTACTCTACCGTATAAGCTGCCCATAGCTCCACATGCCCACCGTCCAACCTGATGCTGCTGCTGCTCCCTCTTTTCCACATGACCCAAGGCAAGCTCTCTCTCACCACCAGGCATCCCAGCCTGGTCTCAAACTTCTAATCCTCCTGAGTCAGCCTCCTGAGTGCTTGGGGCTATAGGTAAGTGCTAACCACAAATAGTCCTGTCTTTTCCAAATCACAGAGGATTTGCCAGAGCTGTGGCTGCAGACCTTTATCTCCACCCACAAATCCTTTCCTGCCCTTCAAAGCTCTTAGGCCCTGAGGTGTCTGTCTGTTTTCAGTTACAGGGACTCCCCCTTCCTCCAGACTCAGACAAGTCCCATCTCTACACTGTTCCCTCAGGCTTAGCATACTCCATGCCAAGGTTATTTGAAAACATGTATAGTCTCTTAGAACGAGTTCCTGGATGGCAGAGGTCATACAACATAGCAGCCTTAATATTGGCTCTGGTCATACGTGGAATAACAGGAGTTTGTCCACTACGTTCTCCTAAAGACTTGGAGACGGGAGAAATAAAGTTGCCTCCCCGGCAGTTTCCAAAGCTTCTATCTCCATGGACTCTGCAGACCTTCTCTGGCAGCAGCATCGTGGTTTCACACACCCTCTCAATCACACACAAAAGCCAGAGCCCACAAACAGTGGTATCTTCGAGGTCTAAACAAAGCGTGTATTCTGTCTCCCTCCGAATGATGACTCACCCAGGAAGGGGATAAACTGAGCAGTGCCAATGATAGCTCACTGTGGAAGGTTTTCCTGTGGTGTCTGTAAAAAGAACTCTGTTAACTGGACTCAGAACCAGGAAGATGAGCAGCAGAGCCAGCAGCAGCCGGCAGCAGCCAGCACGCAGCAGGAGATACCCGGGAAAGGAAGAACAGCAAGCCCATGGGTCTAGGCTAGGTCAGTGACACGGAATCTTTAGCTCCAGCTATGACAGAGATGTCACCCGTTCTGAGCCGCATGGCCCATCCCTTGTAGTCAAAAAACTGCTGCCACACAAATCTCCTGACATTTCAATTGACCATGATAGAAACAAGTGTGAGGAGCCATTTCATTCCAGTGTGCCACAAAAGAAGAGACAACGCCCAAGCTTGCATGGTGGACAAGAGGCTATTTCTAAGAAGTCAGGACTAGAACACCATAGAATTTTAGTAAATAAAAGTATCACAGATTATAAAGTGGCCCTGAACATTGGCCTGATGTGTGAACAGAAAGGAGATGGGTCACCAAAGCATGAAATTGGCACTGTCCCCTTTGAAAGACCCCCGGAGAGGACCTTCCCTCAGCAGGAGACCCTGGGACCCAAGGATCAAGCCGAGACCACGGATGCAAACGGCAAGAGGTTTATTAGGAGTACACAGGTACCTGCGGGCGGCAAAGTCTTTCGGAGGACTTGCGCGCCGCTAGGCAAGGTGACCCCCCTTTCTATAGGGTAGGAGAAGCAAAAGCGCGCGAACAGAAGCAGATGCCTGGTTACAGGGTTGTCATTGGTGGATTCAAATAGGGTGGTGGGTTCACCTTGGAGACATGCAGGGGACTCAGATAATAGCTGACTTGGCCCTATCTAGGGTGTGGAACGGGTCCCAGGGACTTTCTATTCCCCGTTTGGGGCCAGATGGCTGACCACAGATATCTTTTTGGCGCCTAAGGGCCCTAACCTTTTCATCTGCCCTGTTTGTGCAAGCCCTGCAAGATGGCGTTACTGCTGCTAGCTTATTGTCTTTGGGTAGAGGTCTCAAGGGTCTTTTACCTTGAGCTCAGATGGGGAGAATAAGCTCCTGGGTTATAAATAATCTATTTCAATCAGGTCCCGACCTGCTGTGATTCAGCCAGCCAATGTCTCTCTCTTCTTCCTAATTCAATGTTCAGTAAGTTCCTACGATAATTTCTCCTCAAAGTTGTATTTAAGGAGAAATACGTTTATTCCATCAATATCAAAGTGGCAGCCGGGCGGTGGTGGCACACACCTTTAATCCCAGCACTCGGGAGGCAGAGGCAGGCAGATCTCTGTGAATTCGAGGCCAGCCTGGTCTACAAGAGCTAGTTCCAGGCCAGGTTCTAAAAAAGCTGCAGAGAAACCCTGTCTCGAAAAACAAAAACAAAAACAAAACAAAAAAAAAAATCAAAGTGGCGTGAAAGTTCATTCTCATCATAACCAAATCATTTGCCTCTCTGATTTTATATGCCAGGCCATCATTTGGGCTAGTTTGAGCTTTTTCTCCTTGTGGCATAAGGATAAAATCAGACGGGTCAGATCTCAGCTAATGCCAAGCTCATGCTGGCATACTGTTATGCTGCAATGCCTACAATTTATTTTTATTTCAGCATTTATAATGTAACACATGTCTGTCTGAGCCAGATCCATGACAGTTCATCAGACATGTGTAGGAAAACGTAGGACAGCCAGCACCCCACCCGAATGACCCTGTCCTAGAGAAACTTTCCCTCACCCTATGCCAGCCAAGTCTTCAGGCGGACACCTGGGCACGAGAGGTGGGTTTTATGGCAATCCAGGGTGCTTCAGTGAAATGACTGACCTTAGAAATGTGTTCTCATTGGTGAAATCTAAGGGGTTCAGGGTGGGGGGTAGTGTAGCGTGTAAGGCCCTTGCCGTGTAAGATTTGAGTTTGATCCCCAAAACACATGTGGAAAAGCAAGGTATGGCGGCACATGCTTATCATCCCGGCACTGGGTAGACAGAGACAGGTGGATCCCTAAGGATCTCTAGCCAGCAAGACCGCTTGGCAAGTTCCAGACAAATGAGAGACCCTGTCTCAAAGAAAAAATGAACAACCTCTGAGGAACTACACCTTGGGTTGAAATTTGGCCTATGTACATACCACGCACACATACGCATGCACGCACATGTTCAAGAAACATGAAATGGCTAAAAATGACTGTCCTCTAAGTATTCCTGACTCTATGTACACAGAGAATAAAATTGCAGTGAAGCCATCTAACCCCAGATATTGACAGCTGTGTGCGGCTGCCCCGCCCCTCCTCCTCTGATTGCTGGGCATCCATTTGGAAAACAAAGACTGCTAGACTTTGGGAAAGGCTTCTCAGAGGAGGCAGATGCTCCACTTCAGCCCTGTCATGGCGGATCATCCCTTGGCTCACGTCTCTGCCTGGTAGATGAGGTGCTTGTTGGAGAACTGAGTCTCAACAAAGCAGCAAACTCTGGCTTCACTGGGCAGCAGTCGGAGGCCTTCAGAAGCCAGCCCTGGCCTTCAGGTGGTGTCCTTGGTTGCCAGTCTGTTGGCTGAGTACTGGAGTAGCATACCAGCATACCAGCGGGCAGGTGGCAGCAAGGCTAAGGGAGTGTGAAGCTCAAACTCCAAGGTCACTGAGCAGGAGGCAAAATAAACAGGAGGAGGGGGCAGGTGCTCTCCTACCAAACTATGTGCCCAGCCCCAGGACTGAGTGGTCAAAAAGTCCAGCCTTTCAGCCCTTAGTATGAGAAACCTGGATCCTAGAGCCTGCCGAGCACAGTGATGAGCTGAATTCTGCTTTCTGGTCTGGGAACTGCTTAGCCACCAGTGCGGGCTGCACTTTGGGGCATGTTCTAAGGCCAACCCTTCACCCTTATGGTGACTGTGTCAGGAACTGAGGTGGAGCAGACTAAAGGGGTGGTCATGGCAAAAAAGAAATCTTTCATTGGGCAGTTCTTTTTAAAGTTGGCACACTCCATGGTCAAACTTAAACCCATTGCCAATAGACTTTTAAAGTGTGGATGTCATCTTTTTAGTCACGCATCCATTAATAACCTAGCTCTGACCCAGAAAAACTCTAGTGTTACCTAAAAAAAAAAAAAAAAATCAACGTTTTCCTTTGAGTCATCAGAATTAATTGCAATTCTCAACTCAGGAAAAAAAAAAGCAAATAAGATAGAAGAAATAACAAAAAACTAACGTGTAGATCTTCTTTTTACAAAAATTGTGGAATGTTTCGTGAGTTTGTGTGCTGTCCTTGCCCAGGGCCATGCCAATCTTCTCTGTATCACCCCAGCTTTAGTGTCTGTATTTCAGTGCATGTGCCGATGCCGAGGGGAGCACAGGAGGGTCCTTCTCAAAATGATTCATTTATGCCAGAAACCCTAGCGCTCTGGTACTCTTAAAGGAAACAAAGTACAGAGAAAGGGTTTGTCCAAATTCACACAGCTTGTACGATAAAGGGTGCAGGTTCAGACCACAGTCACCCACCTCCAGAGCCCCAGCTCGGAATATTAAACTCCATGTCTTGCTACATCTTGGTCTTTCATTTTCTCAGTTGCATGGAAGTTGTCAAATATTTTGTAATAATCACTTTTTGTCTGGAGTGGCAGCTCTTGCTTCCTTTTTAACAGCAGTGACCTACATTTCCCAATTTTTTTTTTTAGTCCAGCTAGAAGTTGATTTTATTGAACTCTAAAAGTAAACCAATTTTTGTTTCTGCTGGTTTTCCTAGTTTTGCTTATTTTTGTGGCACTGATTTCTGCCTCAGCTCTACATCTCCTACCCACTGCTACTTCGAGCTTAGTTCCCCATTAGCTCTTAAGGGTCTAGATGCTGCTCTAAGAGCCTTGTTTCCAAGGAAACCATTTGAAGATGTGAATTTCTCTCTAAGCATTGAATCTCTCATATTCTTCTCTTTTATATTTTCATTACCATTCACTCAAATATTTTCAAACCTTTCTCACAATTTCTTTTTTGGCCTGTGAGTTTCTTAGGAATGTCTTAACTTCCAAATGCTTAGAGAATTTCAAGGAACATTTTTAAAATTTAATCTCATTATCATCAGAAAAACTATGCATTTAAAATTTATTAAACATTTTATAAATGACTATGATTTCTCTTGGTAAGCATTCTATGTATCCTTGGAAATAATACATATTCTGCCTGTTCAGTGTAGCATCTTATTTATGCCCACTAGGTCATCTTAGTGGATAATGTCTTTCAAATCTACGTTCTTTACTATTTGCCCCTTTATAAATCATGAAAAACATTAAAATCGCTAACTATAATTGCACGTGTGTCTGTTTCTCCTTGCACATCCGTCAGTGTTCATGTGCTGTATTTTAAGGCTATTATCAGCTGTATGTAATGTACATTAGGGATTGGCATGTGTTCCTAATACTGGACTAATAAAATGCCAGGTACGCCATCACGGTCACAGTAGAAGTCAGACTCGGGCCTTACTTACTCCTGCCCCGAGTCCTTCCTCTCCTTGGGTGCCACGTCAGGATTTCTCAGGATTTCTCTCATTAATCTTCATGAAGCCCCTGCAGAGCAGGATAAAGTTTCCTTACTGTGGAATCGCAGACTGGGGCTTAGGAACTTGACCTGGTTCACACACTCGGCAAAGCAGGGGTCGAGCCTCATCCCTGTCTGATGGGTCCTCTTTCTTTAACCTCATTTTTAGAGACAGTCTCACGTAACACAGGTTTGCCTCAGACTGATATACCCAAGGATGACCTTGAACTTCTAATCCTGTCTACACCCCCCCCCCCAAGTGCTAGGATTACAGTTAGGCATGCCCTACCATGCTGGTTTTTTTAAAAAAATTATTTTTATTTTATGTGTATTGGTGTTTGCCTGCATGAGGGTGCTGGAACTCCTGGAGCTGGAGTTATAGACAGTGATGAGCCACCGTGTGGGTGCTGGGAATTGAACTCAGGACCTCTGGAAGAGCGGCCAGTGCTCTTAACCTCTGAGCCATCTCTCCAGCCCCCGGATTTTAATATTTGATGGATATAAAATATACCATATTAAATGAATCTTTGAAAATGTGAAGAAAATAATCTTCAATGGCTTTTATTAACACGCTCTCTGGTTAAAAATAACGTAAATAAAAACTGATACAAAATGAATGTTTTATCTATGTATGTCTTCATTCATTGCCAACTACTGTCAGAAGACACCATTAAAAGAAAGTATTTAATTTGGGGCTCAAGGTTCCAGAGGATAATAGAGCCAGGGTCATCATGGCAGGGCGTGTGGCAGTAGGCACACAGGCATGGCACTGGAGCAGTAGCTGACAGCTTACATTTGACCCACAAGCACACGGCAGGGAAGGGGGAAAGCATGAGCTAATTGGGAATGACATAGGCTTTCTAAACCTCAAAGCCCATTCCCAGGGCACATCTCCTCCAACAAGGCCACACCTCCGAACCCTTCCCAAGCAATTTCACCAACTTGGCACCAGGCATTCAAACATACAAGCCTATAGTGACCATTCTGACTTAAGGCACTCCAATATGAAGCACATGTCAATAAAAAAAATGTATGTATGTACATATGTGGGTCTGTGTGTCTGTATCAGCTGTGTTTGTCTGTTTAACATATCTGGAATTCTACAGAAACTTCCTGACTTTTTTTTTTTTTTTTTTTTTTTTTTTTTTTTTTTTTTTTTTTTTTTGGTTTTTCGAGACAGGGTTTCTCTGCAGCTTTTTTAGAGCCTGTCCTGGAACTAGCTCTTGTAGACCAGGCTGGCCTCGAACTCACAGAGATCCGCCTGCCTCTGCCTCCCGAGTGCTGGGATTAAAGGCATGCGCCACCACCGCCCGGCTACTTCCTGACTTCTTTAGCTGTCTCTGGTAACCTGCTTTTCCTTGATGATTTAGTTTACTTTTCACTGTTGAAAACGTCAACCATGTTGCAAGATATAGATAATATCATAGCGAACACCCTTGAAATTATCACTTAAGTTAAAATTATTAATACTTTCAAATATAACTTTAATGGCTCATATTATAATGCTGAGATATCACTTTGATAATTTAACTATTTTTGTGGCAAGGGAAATTTGCATTGTTTTTTCATTATTATAAATTATAAATTTAATTATTATAAATGTTTTTCATTATTATAAATAATGTTTTTCATTATTAGAAATGAAAATAAGATCTGTCTGCATAATTCTTTATGTAAGTAAGATTTAATCAGGATTAAATTCTTACAAGTACAATTACTTGTTTGGAGAGGGGAAACATTTTAAGGCTTTTGTTCTTTGTTGCCAAAGTTTGCTGGAAATCTTATATCAATGTATCATGCTCTCAAAAAAATCCCCCAGGACAAAACAACCACCAACCAACCAAACAAACAAACAAAAAAACCTCTTTTCAAGAATCTGCAATAAGATAAAATGTGCCATGAACCTTGTTGTAAGCAAGCTCAGGGATGGGGCAGGGTTGACAGCTCAGGGGTCCAGAGTGTTTGCTGCTCTAACAAAGTGAAATCAACTTTAAAAAATTAATCCATCCACTTCTGCACGATGGTCTTAATGTATGCCCCTCTGATAGTCTTTGTTGAAATTGTAATTGAAGAAGGATGTTTAAAAGAAATCCCACACTAGCTCAGAACTGAGAATAATAGAGGGTTATTTATTTAGGGGTAGACTCATAAATCACAAATCCCCTGCTGGAATGGGGAACAGCAACCGAATCCAGCAGCTGGAAAAGAGGCCGGATGCACGCTTTACATCGGCATATATAGTATAAGAGGCCACGCCCAAGTGGGTGGGTAACGTAAAGGCTACTGGAGATAGGAATTCCTACAGCATGTAATCCCCAAGATGGCAGTGTGAGGAGGTGGGGTCTTTGTGAATGTGGTTAAATCATGGGGTCTTTGCCCTAGCCAATGACTTCAGTGTCCCTATAAAATATGCCCAAGGGAACTCACCCTTCAACTGTGTGAGGACAGAGACGGTGCTGCCATCTTTGGCCTGGAAAGCAGGTCCTCATCAAGTAGCAGATTCTATAAAAGAGGTGGCTGCTACAGAGCCTCCCAACACACCCAAGCATGCCTGGGAGGGATTTTCTGTGTTACGTTGGTGGAAAGAACCATCCTAACTCTGGGTGGCTCCTTGCTCTGGACTTGGGCCTTAGACTGAACAAACAAGAGAAAGGAGCTGGGCACCAGCATTCCTTACTCCCCGCTGCCTGACCGCAGATGTTTCTGGAACTGTGGGAAATAACTTCTGGCTGTTTATGAGCCAATGGCCTCGTTGATAGTGCTTTGTTACAGTGGCCCCAACAGACTGAGACACTCTGCGTCTGCCCATTGTTCTGTGGGCAAAAATCTGCTGGTGGCAAAACTCTAAGACCTACTTATGACACCTCACGCTAAAGGAGGCCACTAAAGCTCTGGCTGTCGGTGCTGTTTTAACATCTTTGTTCTCTTCACTCCCCCATCCCCCCTCTCCCTTCCTCCCTCCCTCCCTCCCTCCCTCCCTCCCTCCCTCCCTTTCTTCCTTTGTGTGTGATTATGGCTGTCCCAGAACACAGAGATTTGCCTGCCTCTGGTCCCAAGTGCTGGGGTTAAGATGTGTGCCACCACACTCAGCTCACACCCTTTTTTGCTTCACTCATATGAGGGTCCCCAGTCTCCTTTGCAGTATACTGGAAAACACTCAAGCCTTAACCACCAGGGCTTTGCTTTTTATCCCCCTGTTGTCGTGTTTTATACCACATGGTCCATCCTAACCAGCTACATCAGACTGAACTGGAACATGGCACTTAACCCAAGCTATAGCCAGTCTGTGATTGACCTATGACATCCCAAGGCCAGCCAGTTCATGATTGACCTATGACACACCAAGGCCAGCCAGTTCGTGATTGACCTATGACATGCCTTTCCTGACCTAGTTTCAAAGACCATTCTGATAAGTATCCAGAGCAGCAGGCTCAGAGTTATCAGCCGATAAAAGACACATCAAGGCTGATTAAAGGATGGATTCCCTGGCTTCTGGCTATGGCCCTTGACTCAGCACGCAGACCGTTGATTCAGGAGCTGGATAGCCCCGTGCACCCATTGGTTTTGTGAATCAAGAGAGCCATAGTGACTGTCCTTCTGCTGTGATGAATTATGCTGACAATAACCACTGAAGGAAACTCACAGGTCTCACATGGCAGGAAGGACACAGAAGCAGGAGCTTGGGAAAGGCTGGTCACATGACATCAGCAGTCAGGCAGAGGGCGATGAATGCAGGCGTCCAGCTCATTTATCCTGTTTATTCAGTCTAAGACCCCAACCCATGGAATGGAGTCGCCCACAGTGGGGGTAGGTTCTTCCCACCTCAGTCTAAGCTAGAAAAATCTCTCACTCATGCCAAGAGGCTTGTCTCCTCTAGGGGACTTGAGAACCTGTCAGGTGGACAATATTAACCATCACAAACTATACCTTGGCACTGGGTGTGTCAGGAGGCCAGGTGAGTAGCTGCCTCTTTGGGAAAGGCTTTGGGAGACCCCAGGTCTGAAAGAGACAGTGATTCTCCAGCTTAGGTGACCGGGCCAGTTACCTGGATCACTGCAGATCCCAGGTCTGGCCTGTGGCTCAATAACCAGCATTTCATTCCCCTAGACAATTGACCTGTCTGTTTAGGTTGGAGACAAGCCAAGCTGAGATGATTTTATGCTGGCTTGATTCCCGCCCATCCAAGAACGGGATTCTTTTATGAAAAATAAGCAACTGTGTAAGGGCATTTCCGGAGAGAGTGAGTCACTCGGCGACAGCAGATACACACAGTAGGACACTCTGGGGACAGGTCTGGAACACAAGGCTGATCCAAATTCTCTGCTAGCCTGACTCTGCCACTGAGTGTGTTACCGAAGGATTGAATCCGGCAGCCGCTGTAACCATGGGGCACCGTAAGTGCCCGTAAGCTGCAGTGTGGCCTCCGTGTTGGCAAAGATAATAAACTTCACCCTTAGAAGTGTCAAGGCCCTGGGATCTGCTCCTCAGCATCACACCAGCTTGAGATCGTGATGCCCCCTTCCAGCGAGGTACTCACCCTTCCCTGTCAGGTTCCAGCATCTGTTTTCCCAGAAGGCCCTGGTGCAGTTTGCTGCTTTCCTTCCTGGCAGGGATATGGGCATCTGTGCCAGCTTCCCCAAGAGAAGGGGGTTTCTTCATTTCTCCTGTGAGAGAGTGTGCTTTGGTCATTTTCAGAATTCACAAAGAAGAAGATAGGATTTGAGGGTGCGTGCCTACATGAGCACTTGAGACGCTGAGGCAGGAGGATGGGAAGTTGGTAGCCAGTCTGGGCTACATACCCTATCTCAGAAAAGGAGAAAGGAAGAATGTGCAATAACCTCCTACCTACCGGCGTCCCTCAATCCAGTCGCCACCTTTTGGGTCTTGATCTACCTGTTGTAAGCTGTTTGTTTCTGGTCAGATGAGGGACAGCAGGGTACTGTGGCTTGGGGAGGGGAGAGGTGGGTCCTAAGGTCCAGGGTTAGAGGAAGAATGTTATCTAGGGAAACAAGAGGCACCAAAGGCAGAGGGACAATCTTAACTGAAGTCTAATGCAGAAGAGCTTCAGGTCTCTGACCATGGGGAAAACAAACTACAGGACACAAAGAGTCCAAGGGGCAAGAACAAGGGTAGAACCCGGAGCCTAGGCTAAAGGTCAGAGGTTAAGAAGGGGAAGGGTGCCGAGTTCTGTTTCCTGTATTTTCCCCCCTAGTAAATTTAAAAATTGCCATGGAGGAGCGATCTCGTCCTTCAAGCTTGACCATGTAAGTTGTGTCCAATTATTTTTCGCGACTCCATTCCAGTCTTGCTATGGAAAATAGTTATCTATGTTGGACCCACACAGGCCTTGACATAATGGCACCTCAACGTGGTGCTGACCACTGAACCCCAAGATTAAAGCCAACATGGTGCTCACCACTGAACTCTGAGACTAGTGCTGGAGGAAGAAGTATGAAAAAGAATGTGTTGCTGCCCGCCAGACGATGATGGAAGATCCATAAATGCTGTCTTCTGAACCCCAAGAGAAATCGGAGAAATCGGTGAAAGTGATCGGCTTCCCCAAAAAGCAAGGAAGAGGTGACCAGACGTGAGGAACCCGCAAGAAAAAAATCGCTGGATATCTCTTCCTCTACTCCTGCCCAGACTCCTAAGAAGCAACATGTGATCTGCCCTGCTATGAAAGGTCTGAGCAGCTGGGAACAAACAAGCAGCCACCCATCCATTCCGTCGAGAAGGCCAGAAGACGTCACCAGACCCCATTACCGATGGTCGTGAGCCGCCATGTCGTCGCCGGGACTCGAACTCAGGACCTTGGAAGAGCGGGCCGTGCTCTCACCACTGAGCCGTCCCCCCAGCCCAGGGAACGCTGTGGACGCGCTCCCCAGAATTCACTCCACATGGATCCCGACCCCGAATATTAAATGTTCCAAGCGCAGGACTAGTGGACGACCCCAGGGGGAGCAGAGCGCTCTGACCTCGGTGGCCCGTGTGCCACGGCGAGCTAGGACAGGAAGACTGAGCAGTGGTCACGGGGATCTGTGGGGCTGGAGGAACCCAGGGATGATACTGCAGTGTGCCTGACACAGAAAGGGAACCTGGCGAGGGTCGCGGCGCACGCCTGTCATCCCAGCACTCCCGAGGCCCCGGCAGGCGCACGGATCTCTGTGGGTCCTGGGTTCGAGTCCAGCCCGGTCTACGAAGGGAGGGTCAGGACAGCCAGGTCTACACAGAGAAACCCTGTCTTGAAAAAGGAAACAAAACAGGAAGTGGGGAGGGAGGGATGGGGGGAGGGAGGGAGCCCTGAATGGGAGGCTGCGGCACAGACAGCTGTTTTGAAGACGTGAATGCCAAGGAGCTCAAAGAACTCGGGGTTCTCCTGCTTCTGTGTCCCAAGTGCCGGGATCTCAGGTGTGCACGTCAGGTGTGCACGTCCCCCTCCAAAAATCGTTTTCACGGATTGAGTAAAGTGGGGGAGGGGGACTTGAATCCCTGCCGAGCCCATGATGCATAATCCATGTAATTGCCATGGCGTACGCATGTTCTGTCCCGCACATGCAGTCGTATGTGCTTCCTGTGTGCATATGCAGCCATGTGTGTGCTGGACGGATCGCTCAGCAGCGAAATGCCCTGGCCGCTCTTCCAGAGAGCCTGGGTCCCACAACTCCAGCGCCTGCGCAGCGGCTCGCGGCTTTGAGAAATTCTAGTGCCTGACACGTGGCGCACACGCAAACACGCAGGCGAAACATGCACACACACACACACAAAGAGTAAATTTTTAAAAAAAAAAAACCAAGCCGGGCGGTGGTGGCATCCACGTCTCCCAGGAATTCTCCTGTTTTTGATATTAAAAATAAAATTAAAAAAAAAAATTGCCATGGAATTGGGGTGTGGCGGTTCATGCCTCTAATCTCAGCACCCAGGATGCTGGGGGCAGGGAAGATTATCAGTAATGCAAATCTAGCCTGGGCTACAGTACAGGGTGAATTCTAGGTCAGCCTGGGCTACCAAGGGAGAGCCTGCCTCAAAAACAAAAGAAAGAAAGAAAGAAAGAAAGAAAGAAAGAAAGAAAGAAAGAAAGAAAGAAAGAAAGAAAGAAAGACAAGAAAGAAAGAACTTATAATAAATGTTCTGCTTGTTTAATGGACATCAAGGAGTAATAATTATTGACACTGGGTAATAACGTGGAAACTTCTAGGTGATCCAAAGAAATTGAAATGCAAGACCATTATGTGCCTTGATCTTCATGCACAGAACCCGACAGACTCACTTTGAGGCACTGCGGGGCCTCCTTTGGGTCTCATGGGGCCTTTTACACGTTTCCCTTCTATCTGGAAACATCATGGCTCACAGAAAAGTGGCAGGAGAATACTTTCTCTAGATCAGCTTCCCCAAATGCTAACTCCTCCCACGTGTTGTCTCTTTCCCAGTATGCTTTTCCCGGGAATGCCTGACTGCTCCGTGTGGATTAAAGCATGGCCACCCTCTCGTGTGATGCTTCACTCCTTTGGCTTTTTGAGGGGCCCACCACCCAGCTCCCAGATAAATCACACACGGAGTCTTACTCTTAGTTATGAATGCTCGACCTAAGCTTGGCTTGTTTCTTGCCAGTTCTTAAATTATCCCACCTACCTTTGGCCTTGGAGCTTTTATCTTTCTCTATTTCTGCACACCTTTTCTTTCCTTCTTTCTCCGTGTCTGGCTGGGGAGCTCAGTGGCTAACCCCTGAAGCCCTCCTCCTTTGTCCCCTTTTTCCCAGAGTTCCCTCATATTTATCCTCTCTGCCTGCCAGCCCCGCCTATCCTTTCTCCTGCCTTGCTATTGGCTGTTCAGCTCTTTATTAGCCCATCAGGTGTTTTAGACAGCACAGTAACACAGCTTCACAGAGTTAAACAAATGCAGCATAAACAAAAGTCACACACCTGAAAATAATATTTCCCAACAGCACCCTACGCTTCCCATGTATACTTCACAAAAGCAAGGACTTGATTCTCATAAAACAAAGGAGATTATTAAAATCAAGAAATGAACATGAACTGACTGATATATGTTTTATTTTTATTTTATGTACTTTGGGGCTTTGCCTGCATGTGTGCCTGTTTCAGGGTGTTGGCCCCCCTGGAATTGGCGTTACAGACAGCTGTGAGCCACCATATGGTAGGAATTGAACTCTGGTCCTCTAGAAGAACAGCCAGTGCTCTTAACCTCTGAGCCATCTCTCCTGCCCGCCCCCCCCCCCCCACTGGTATCTGTTAATCGACAGCTCTCCCGCAGAGCTTAGCCCTTGTCCCATTAATGTCCTCTGGCGCATTCTGTGGGAGGCAGGGCAGGGCTCCAAACCCCAGCTGTGCAGTTTGGCTGGGAGTGCAGGTGTGGTGGGTCTGGGCAGCTGGAGCTGTCAGTCATGTGGCGAGAGGTGCAACTGCTGTGTTTCCATGGTTGTCAGGACCAGGCAAGAGCAGGCGAGAGAGTTGCAGAGGGGCTGGAGAGATGGCTCGGAGGTTAAGAGCACACGTAGTGATATTTCATTTATTTTAATAAATAAAGTTTGCCTAGGATCGCCATTTTGGACTGAGGTAGGGGTAAGAGGCAGTGGCTGGCTGTTTTGCTTTTCTGACCTTCAGGTTGAACCCCGGTATCAGTCTCTGGGCTTTTATTCATTATGCTACAAGCACATGCCCCTCTTTCAGAGGACCCAGGTTCCATTCCCAGAACCCACAGGGTTGCTCCTAACTGCCTGTAACTTGAGCTCTAAAGAAATGAATGCCCTCATCTGGCCTCCTCAGGCTCTGCATGTATGTGGCACACATGAACTAACATGAACATATTAGAAAATCAAAACCTTTTCAAAAAGGAAAAGAATGGCAGAGGTACATTTAGAGCAAGTTGGGCTGGAGAGCCAGCCAGCAGTTCCTCACCTCCTGACCTCCCGGAAGGTCAGAAACATAAACTGCCATTTATTTAGGCTCCTGGAAGTTGGCTTCCTGTTAACAATGGCCAGAAACTTCTCTGGCCTAAGCCTCTAAAAGCAGAAATGCCAGCTCTTTGTACCCATGTACGTGTGTGCCCACACAGACATATTCAAACTGTTCTCGCCAAAACAAAAAGAAAGAAAACATGAGTTTTCCCCAGCGATTCAAACTATTTTTATCACCTTCCTTTATTTGGGTGATTTTTAATAGACATAGCACCTCTCTTTTTTTTTTTTTTTTTTTTTTTTTTTTTTTTTTTTGGTTTTTCGAGACAGGGTTTCTCTGCAGCTTTAGAGCCTGTCCTGGAACTAGCTCTTGTAGACCAGGCTGGTCTTGAACTCACAGAGATCCGCCTGCCTCTGCCTCCCGAGCATAGCACCTCTCTTTAACAACCGCACAGGATCACAGAATTTTAGAGCTGCAGGAAATGTGAGAGAGGAGCTCATGGAGCCCCCTCACACGCGTGTCGTTTAGAGAACGGTGTTTGCACGTAACAGAGGTAACCATGTGTAGTAAGGAGGAGGCCGCTTGTTGGTTCCTGGCCACTTACCCCGAAATAACCAAACAGATACTGTATCAATTAAATCACTGCTTGGCCCATTAGCTCTAGCTTCTTATTAGCTAATCTCTTACATATGAATTTAACCCATTTCTAGTAATCTGTGTATCACCACATGGCTGTGGTTTACCAGCAAGGTTCCAGCATGTCTGTTCCCAGAGGTGAACATGGCATCTTCCTGACTCCGCCTTTCTCCCAGCATTCAGTTTAGTTTTCCCCACCTACCTCTATTCTGCCCTGCCAGGCCCAGGACAGATTCTTTATTCATTAACTAATAAAGGACTTCCCACATCAACCATGCGAAGAGAAAGGGTGGCCTATGGAAGAGGAGGCAGATGTACTTCAGTACCTCCCATCAAACAATCCAAACAGGCAGCCACCAATGTGCTTAGAAAATAATACTTCCTACAGTACTTCCAACAGTCACTGTCATCAAACTGGTGTGTGTGTGTGTGTGTGTGTGTGTGTATGAGACAGTGTGTGTGCATGTATGTGTGTCAGTGTGTGTTTGTATGAGAGAGACAGAGTGTGTGTGCATATATATATATATATATATATATATATATATGTGTGTGTGTGTGTGTGTCGGTGTATGTGTGAAGGAGAGACAGAGACAGAATGTGTGTGAGCATGTGTTTATGTGTGAGCGTTGGTATGTGTGGGGGGGGGACACAGCGTGTGTGTGCATGTGTGAATGTCAGTGTGTGTGTGTGAGGGAAAGAGAGAGACAGAATGTGTGTGTACGTGTGTGAGTGTCAGTGTATGTGTGTGTGTGTGAGTGAGAGAGAGAGAGAGAGAGGGACAGAGACAGAGTGTGTGTGCATGTGTGTGTGTGTGTGTGTGTGTGTGAGAGAGAGAGAGAGAGAGAGAGAGAGAGAGAGGGACAGAGACACAGTGTGTGTGTGTGTGTGCGCGCGCGCGCGTGTGTTTCTGGGTATCTCTTCTATTCTCAAGGCCAGCACTGTCATTAAGCTCCACTCCCAGCCCTCCTCTTTCTTACAGGCAATACAATAACAAAGCTTAAGAGAGGTTTTACACTTGATGTCAGACTGCACATTGTAACGGGAAGCAGCAAGTTCTTCAGTCTCAGTCAGTTTTATTATAGGCCACCCCTTGCTAAGGGTGGAAGCCCTTTTGCTTGCTCTTTGGGGTTTTGTTCCTTTGATTTTTTTTCTCAGATCCTTTGATACATTCCTTCCTTGATTCTTCCTTTCTTTGCAGTGATAAGGACTGAACCTCAGGCTTCTCACTTGCCTGTGTTCGACCCCAGGTGCATCCCAGTCCGTGATCTGCCCTTTGTTGCCTTAGTTCTCTCTGTGTGGCAGGCAGCACACACCTGCAACCCCAGCATTGGGAGGTGGAGGCAAGAGGATGGGAGTTCCGGGTCCTCCTTAGTGAAGGCAAATCCTTAGCTACGTGATGAATTTGAGCACAGCCTGGAGTATGAGACCCTGTCTTTAAAACAAGCAAGCAAGCACACAAACAGAAAGTACAAATGATGACAGGCGGTGGTGGTGCACACCTTTAATTCCAGTACTTGGAAAGCAGAGGCAGGCAAATTTCAGGGAGTTCAGAGCCAGCCTGGTCTGCAGAGTGTGTTCCAGGACATCCAGAGCTCCACAGAGAAACCCTGTCTTGAAAAACTAAAAAACACAAACAAACCAAAAATGTACAGATGAAATAAGAGCGCTTCTAGGAGTTCCTACCTCTTAAAGAGCTTGTGACAACTTGGGGATCCCGGCATTGCTACTGTTATTACAGTGTCACGATTATTAAGGCGGGTCACATGCATCAGTTACACCATATGACGAAATGTGGTGAGCTTAAACTGCTCTTGTGGGCCTTGGGCACCCAAGGGTTAAAAAACTTTGCACTCTGCTTTTCTCTGAGTCTGGCTGGGCGCCAGCTTGCAAACCTTCCCATGACAGGCAGAGGAGGCCTTAGATCTTTGGAGACCTTTGAACCTACAATTGCGACAAAGGCATGGCAATTTACTCAAAGGCTTTATCCGTGTTGCTACAGAAACTGACCCTTCCCGCAGCCTTCTGTTTGGAGTTACTGCATCTCAGCAGATTCTGATGGTGGGGGCCTCCATGAGCACCTCACACTCCCAGATCAGGGCCCGCCCCTCTCTGTGAAGCCCTCTTGTCAATCTGCAGCAGAGCTCTTCCCTAACGCTACGTAAACAAGACGAAGGACTGTGTCTGAAAGGAAGAAGCTTTTTTGGGTCTGCACCCAGCTGAGTTGTTCCATGCTAGGAAGCAACAGAAATGAATTCCAGCTATCCAAAAGCCCAGAAAAAAACCCGAAGGACTCTGTTCCAGAGTCTAGAGGAATTGCTCAATGGCAGAGTGTTCAAGTCCTATGCATGCATGCATGCATGAATACATGAATGAATGAATGAATGATAGATAACGTACCCCAAGGAACACTCAGCAATGGAAATCAACTCAGCAGTGGAAAAATTATGTTATGAATAGCCCTCAAGCTCAACTCTGAAGCCAACGAATAAAGCCACTCTTCCAATCTCAGCTCACACTAGTCCTCGGAGTAACTATGTATGAATTATCCGATCTATGTGCTGGTGTACATGAGAGGTTGAAAGGGCACAGCACTAGCGATCTTTGGAGACAGTGGAATAGGGTTCTGCAGAATTTCCTGGTCCATTCTGGAACAGAGCTTCATTTGTGTCTGCAGTCTACAGTAAGCCAATTACTCTGGTTACTTTTGGTCCACTTGCTACAAAGTAGAGTTTCTGGGGAGGAAGGTGCTTTCATCTAGGAATCACTCCCATTAGATTGGCCTATGGTACATTTTCTGGATTAATGATGGGTGTGAGAGGTCCCGGCCGGGTGAAGGAAGTGCCACCCCCTAGGAGAGAGGCCCTAGGTTGTATGAGAAAACAAAGCTAGTAAGCCTGGGAGAGCAGGTCAGCAAGCAGCACTCCTCCTCGGCCTCTGCTTCAGGCCTGCCTGGAGCCCCAGCCCTCGCTTCCCTCCACTGTGGACTCTGACCCGCAAGCCGCACAAACTCTTCCCCAGGTTGCTTTTGGTCAGGGTTTATCACAGCAGCAGAAAGCAAACCAGGACCAGAAGTGTAAACAGGATGTTTCCTGAAATCAAACAAGTTCCTACTTTGTGTTTACTAAGTGGGGATTAATAATGCCTCAATTCTAGATTAAGTGTACATCTCACAGTGTAAAAATGACACACATTAATGAAAAACATGTTGCTGCCATGGGCGCACTTTGAGTCCCCCTTCCTGGCCCTCAGACACAAAATGACAAAGACTAGGCAGGAATCAGCTCTGCCTCCGTAAATTATCAGCTGTGTAATCTTAGACAAGTGACCTTCGTGCTCTTCCCTTAGATCCTTGATTTATCTGCATTCCTCAGGAAAGGGAAAAAGGGGAGAAAGGGGAGCCAGTCCACAGCTTGGTCTTAGTGAGGGGAGGGGCACTTGGGCTTCTGAAGTATAGGTGGTGTATATGTCTTCCTCCTCCTCCTCCTCCTCCTCTCCCTCCTCCTCCTCCTCCTCCTCCTTCTTTTTCTTCTTTTGTTGTTCGAGACAGGGTTTTGCTGTAGCTTTGGAGCCTGTCCTGGAACTAGCTCTTATAGACCAGGCTGGTCTCGAACTCACAGAGATCCCCCTGCCTCTGCTTCCTGAGTGCTGGGATTAAAGGCATGCGGCACCACTGCCCAGCTGACGGTGTGTACTTTCACAAACAACGGGATGGAGAGACACGGAGGAATAGGCCAAAGAACCAGGTCTGGGAGAAGTGGAGGGTCCAGCCTCCCCCAGATGGGCAGAGCCACGACAGCTGTACAACGTGTGGCTCCACACGTGTGTGATGTGATATGTACAGTTCCTGGAGAAATGGTTATTATCTCCAGTTTTTCCCCAAGTGGAGTGACAGACACTCAGGGATATTAATTTGCTCATATGAAGCAAGAGGCAGAGGCAATGTGGGAGTTAAAAAGTATGAGAAACATTGGTCAAAATGTCACAGCCGACCTGTCAGAACTCTGGGAATCTGCCGAAGAGGAGTTTGAGAAGCTGACTTTCCCACTGTCACCCACTTTGTGATACTTTTGCTGGCCCCCTTCCTGCACCTTCTACCCAGCCCGATAGCCTGGAGGGTTCACAGAGCTGCAATCCTGGGGAAATCAGCCAATAGAAGGAGCAAAATGAGTTTAGGAGCCTCAAAAGGACACTTTTCAGAGAACTGTCATTTGATGAACCTTAAGGTCCCCAGAAAACTGTGCCCTAAACCCTTGTCTTGATTTGAGTTGACTCAAAGCAGCCTGTCCCTAGGAGTGCTGTCAAAAACGATTCATAGTGCAGCTGGCTGAGGCAGCCACTGCAGCCAGAAGCTGACCAGGAAACTGAGGAAGAGAAACAGGGGAAGGAAGCATTGAGGAGGCCTCGCGACACTAACGCGTTTCTGGAAATCTATGGGATGCAAGAGATAGACCTGTGTATGTGCCCAGGCAACGCCTCAATAAGAAGAAAGTTGTCTTGCACTCATGCGCTGTAAGATTCAGTACTAAGACAACGTTTTCCCAGCTGGTGACGGGTTCAAGGCGACCCCTACCCAAATCCCACGCTTTTATTCTTAAGTCAGTTCTGTGATGCATACGGAAGTATCATGGACCCTGGAGATCCAAGGCATTTTTGAAAAAAGAAATAATAGTGAAATTTGAAGTACATTTCCCAGTTTCAATTACAGTTACCTAGAGCAATCAATTCAGTGTGATACCAACTTAAGGACAGACAGGCCAATGGAATCCAACAGAGTCTAGAAGTGAATTGTTACAATTTTGATAACTGATTTCTGAGTACTGAGACAAGTCAGCTGGCAGAAGAATGGCTTTTTCCAGGATGTTGCTCGGACATGGTGGTTCATTCCTGTAATTCTAGAGCACAGACAGTGTGTGTGTATGTGTGTGTGTGTGTGTGTGTGTGTGTGTGTGTGTGTTAGCAGTTCAAGGTCGTTCTCAGGTATCTGGGAGTTTGAAGCTAGCCTGGGCTACCTGAGGACCTATTTCAAAAACTAAATCCCGCAAATCGGGCAGGAGAGATGGAGCAGTGTTTAACTGCATTCGGGGCTTTTACAGAGGACCTGGGTTGGGTTCCCAGTGCCCTTGTGGCAGCCCACAACTGTCTGCAACTCTAGTTCCAGGTGATTTTAAGTCATCGTTGGGTGTCTGAAGAACCCCAGGCATGCATGTGGTGCACATACATACATATACATACATGCATGCATGCATACATACATACATACACACATACATACATATGGGGACACATCATTTTGAAATCACCCAGACTGAGGGGTCTACACTAGATCCTACCTGCAAAAGGATTTCTTCCCCTGAAAATCATGCAATAGAATCTGACCCAAGACTCATCATTATTATAGTCAGTTATTCCCGGGTCATAATTGAATTGGGGGTGGGGAGGTAGGAAACACTCCCCAGTTAACTTTCTTGAGTAGTTAGTTAGGTTCCACAAAGAAGCAAAGTGTCGGGTTGTCACAGTCCTGAACTGATTGATAAGCGAACAAAATATATGCGCTGTCCCTCTGTCCTTCCTGTGTAATAGGATCACCAGGAAACCGCACACTCGGGTGAAGCCACCACAGCTCCAACAGCTTCGGTTAACCCCAGGGTGGGGTTGAACTACCCAGCGTCACTTTTATGAAGCTTGGAGACCTGGCTGGATCCCGTGTCACTTCATTCCTGACCCCACCCCCACCCCCTACCCATCTGTATTCCCACGTCTTGGGCTTTCTTGCAAACTCAGAGCTTCCTGGAGCTTCTCACAGGTGCTGAGCCTTCACCATAAAGTCCCCTCATCCCCAAGTTCAAAGAATAGGAAGCTGAGTACAGTGGCGTCTGTCTGAGGCTCAAACACTTAGGAGGTAGAGACTGGAGGGTCAGAAACTCAGGGCTACATAGCAAGTTTGGTGCATCCTGGGCTACAAGAGGCCATGCCTCAAACATGAAACAAAACAAAAGCTAATCTTGCTATTTAAAAGGTGTGATTCATAGTAATGTATGCTTACGGTCCCTCATTAACTCTACAACATAGCCACCGTAACAATGCTACACACTCATTGGCAGTTGCTCCCAAATCTTTTCTTCCTCTGTCTCCCAACAACTCTAGTCTTTGCCTTCCTGGAATTATCTATTCCATAAAAATGAAATCACACAAAATGTGTCTTTTATGTTGAACTTTTCTTTTGACACTATTTTAAAGCGTTGCCTGTGTGATAGCGTGTATCAGTGGTCCATTGCTCTTCCAGCTGAGTAATACACTCCGTCATAGGGACACAACGTTTGCCTATCCAGTTATCAACTGTTAGGCATTCACATTATCCCCACTTTTTTGGATATTATGAGCAATGCTGTTATGAGCATTTGGTTACAAATTTTGTGTGTGAGAATGTTTTCAATTTTTTGGCTTTGTGTTGGTCATTTTTCAGGACTGGAACAAAATACCTGGGAAAACAAAACAAAGATGAATTGGTTTTATTTGGGCTCTCAGTTTGAGGGGCTTCAACCCACGATCCGCTCACCTTGTTTTATCTGACATGTTCACCGTGAACAGAAGCACGATGAAGGGGAGCATGGGTGGAGCAGAGCGACTTAACCTCTGGGAGACAGGAGGGACCAGGGACAGAGCTACACAGCATGATCACACGAAACTATATTAATTCCAACACTGTTTGACTGGTAATTCAGACATATTCCTAGCTAGCTCTTATATCTTAAATCAACCCATTTCAATTCATCTGTGTATCACTATGAGGCTGGGGCCTACCAGTGTCTTTCTCCTTCAGCAGCTACATGGTGTCTCTTTGACTTTGCCTACTTTCTCCCTGCATTCAGTTTAGTTTTCCCACCTAACTCTGTTCTGTCCTGCCATAGACTAAAGCAACGTCTTTATTAACAAATGGTGATAAAACATATTCACAGTATACAGAGGGCAGTCCCACATTGCAAGTCTCTGAAGAAAGCCTAGTCAGAAGAAACAAATTGCCCACCCTCTGCACTTCACCTCCCTACTCCCGTCTCTCCCTCGCTTCCTCTCTGCACTCCTGACCATCCCTTCCTCGCTGCTTCCTTTCCTTCCCCACTATAGCGTCCACCTTTTTTCCCCCTGAGGGCAGCTCTCACAAGTGAGTATAGAAGGGTTATGATTAGGACAGGACACCATAAGCAAGGGCTTGTGGGGAAAGCAGGGCCCTAGGGAAGTACAAGCAGGGAGGGCAGGGGCAGACAGACATCGTGGACAGCAGTCACTCCTCTATGTACCAGGTTAGCAAACAGTCAGCCCTAGGCCATCTTTGATCATCTGTCCCTGTCCTGGTAGTCAGAACCTGGATTCTGCTTAGGAACTTGAGGGTGCCATTGGCTGAGACTGAGTCTATTTAATAATGTTGCCTCAGTATCACAAATGATAAACCTTCACAGACATTTAGCTTGGATGTAGCCCAAGAAATGGATAATCAGTTAGTTAAAAAAACAAAACAACAACAATAAAACCAAAACTAGAAATTCTACTTGAAATCACTTCCAAGCTTTCAGTTGTTTACAAAGCACCTGTTTACCCTTGAGTTCTGTTTCTCAAACGTTAACATTTTATCATCTTTCCCCTGTATTTCCCTTCCTATCTCTTTCATTTACTAATAGACACTGCCAACCCCATGCCAAGGATGGGACCCAGGGTCTTTGGACATGGTAGACAAGGTACGAAAGTTTGTGGTTACCACTAAGCTATATCAAGATCATATTAATACACATTTTAAGGATGCTTGAGGTTAACTGAAAAAAATTGAGCAACTCTATTATTATATAGTTCAGATATATCCACAGCGACCCACACAGGGTTCCCCCATCTTCTATTATTATACATTAACTTATTTGCTATAGTTAATCAGCCAATATGAACACACTGTTATTAACTAAAGTCCTTAATTTACTCAATTTCCTTACTTTTTGCCTAATGCCCTTTCTTCTTTCAAGACCCCATCCGGGATATATTACATGCAGTTATCGTTTCTTTTTAGGGTCCTCTAACCGTGACAGTTTCTCTGAATTTGCTCACTTGTTTTTGGGTTTCTCCAGATAGGGTTTCTCTTTGTAGCCTGGAACTCGTTCTGTAGACAAGGCTGATCTTGAACTCAGAGATCTGCCCACCTCTGTTTCCCAAGTGCTGGGATTAAGGGTGTGTGCCACCACTGCCCAGCTGACATTGCTCACTTTTGATAATCCTGACCCCTCTGGGGAGTGTTGGGCAGGCATGCGGTAGGTGCCCGCTATAGGAATATATCGAATATTTTCATCATGATTAGACTTGGTCTGTGTGTACGTGGGAGGAAGGCTGCCGAGGTAAGTGCCGTTCTCCTTGGATCACACCAAGGCACCCATGATCAGTGACTCACCGTCCTTGATAGGAGTGTTGACTAAGTCTTCCCACTGTAGCCTCCTCCTCTTTTCCTCTGTCTACGAGGCAGCCACACAGCCAGCTCACACTGAAGGAGGAGCCTGTCTTCCACTGTATGGATAAACAGCTTGGGATTCTACACGAAATCTGTCTCATTGCTCACATTTTATGACTGCTTCATGCTTTGAGTCAGAATCCATTTGACTTGGATCTTGCTTTTGCTTGCTCAGCCTGTTTTAGCATAATTATTAATTCATGAAGAATTAGTCTGATAATCTAAGATGTGAAAGCTAAAAACACTTTCCCTTCTGGGCACTAGTTAAAGTATAACCTGTGGTTATATGGGATTCTTTGCTTTAAATTAAAAATTTTAAAACTAGCGTGAAGATTCAAGACTCAAAAAAAGAAGAGGTGTTCAGAAGTCTCCTGGCTGAGGAAATGCCTTTGTGGGGAAATGTCCTTTCTGCTGCCACCAAGCCTGATGACCTTAGAACACCTACATGATGAAAGGGGAGAACTGGCTCCCACTGACTATCTTCTGACCTCCACATGTGTACCATGGCACATGCACACCCCACCCCCACACCCCCACACATACACGCATGTTAAGTGTGTGGTGGCTTTGAAATCTGTTTACAAGTCTATGGTAGTCCTCACTTTAGGAGCTAGACCCCCTCCTCTCACCTACAGTTATTGCGACTGAATGACTCTTCCAAACAGAATCTGATAAAAGTGCCTGCCTGTGGCTCTCAAGATTGGCATCACAGAAGACCTCATGGCCTTCTTTATGTCTGCCATGGAGTACTCGTTCTGAAGGAAGCTAGCTGCCCACACCTACACTCCACTTGCGAGGCTCCTCATGCTACTCTCTGGAGAGGGAACAAGAGCTCCTGTCAACAGCAGCAGGGACAGAGGTCTTTGCCCAAAGCCGAGTGGCCACTAGAGATAGGGCCACTAGAGATAGAGCCACTATCTCCCAGGCAAGGTCAAGCCCTGGATGGTGTCCTGACTAGGCTCTTATGAGCTTCTCGGAGCCTTAAACTACCCAGCCAAACTGTCTCCAAGGCACCAAAATGTGAACTAGTATATGCTTGATTATTTTTTTTTTTTCAGTTGCCCAATTTTGGGGTAAGTTGTTGTATGGCAACACATATGTTATAAATTATAATATTACATTTATGGTATCTAGCAGTGAGACCCTTAGAAAGATTCAACAGTTTGCTAGAAAGAGAAGATGTAACCCATGTAACAGTTGCTTTCCTGTGCATTACATTGAGTAAATAAATTAAAATTGTGACGTCCACCATCAGCAGGGCTCCTGGGAGACAGACGGTGAATGGTGCTTTACTTAACATGATCCAGTGCCTCTGAAGCTGGCAGATGAGATGAATGCTATACTGCTATCCCTGGGGCAAGAGCCAGAGATTAAAGAGCCTCACACTGATTTCCACAGTGACGTTCCTATCAGCACCATTTGTACTAACGAGAACAGACTCTGTGATGGAGTAGCCAAGCGTGTCTGAGTACGGTGCCTGTGTCCTCACTGTAAACAGTCGGAGGAGAATCCCCAGCACTTCAATGAATAAATGAGTAAAATGTAATCAGAAAAAACTTGTGTATTCACTTACGCGTACGTGTGTATGTCGGCACGTGCATTCTACAGCCCGTGCGAGCCAGAGAACAACTTTCTGCCTTCAATTCTCTCCTCCTACCATACAGGTCCCAGGGACTGAACTCAGGTCACTAGGCTTGGTGGCAAGTGCCTTTACCAACTGAGTCATCTCACTGAACCCAGATAATTCTTAAAGAGCTGGGAGTGGTGGTTCACACCTAGAACTTCAGTGCCTGCAGGCAGAGACAGGAGAATTACCAAAAGTTCAAGCCAATCTAGCTTGCCCATCAAGACCTGGTCTCAGAAACAGAACAGAACAAAACAAAAACAGAGCCATATAATCATATGTACAGATAGGTATGTATGTATGTATGTATGTATGTATGTGTGTGTGTGTGTGTGTAGGTAGGTAGGTAGGTAGATAGAAAGAAAGAAAGAAAGAAAGAAAGATAGATAGATGATAGATAAATAGATGATAGATAGATAGATAGATGATAGATAAATAGATGATAGATAGATAGATAGATAGATAGATAGATAATTGATGGTAGTTAGATAAATAGATGATAGGTATATAATAGATAGATAAATAGAGAGAGATAGACAATAGATGGATAGATAGATGATAGATGGATAATAGATAGATAAATAGATGATAGGTAGATGATAAACAGATAGATGATAGATAGATAGATAGATAGATAGATAGATAGATAGATAGATGGATGGATGGATGGATGGATGGATCTCTTTTCCCACCCTTATATTTCATGACAAGGTGGCTACAAAAATAGATAGATAGACAGATAGATAGATAGATAGATAGATAGATAGATAGATGGATGGATGGATGGCTCTCTTTTCCCACCCTTATATTTCATGACAAGGTGGCTACAAAATATTCTCTCTAAGGAAAAAAGATAAAACCCCACCCAGCAATACTGGAAGACCTGGCCTATTTTAAACTGTCACCAAGCAAAGTCCTTCTCTTACCGACCTCCTTACCTCCACTGCCCCATAAGCAAACAGAAAGACTCAGATAGCTACTCAGAGAGCTCCCTTCCCTTGCTTCCTGCTGGTTGCAGCAAGCAGCCAGTTTCCTGGAGGAGGAGCCTTCTGCCTGGTAAATCCCAGACCCAGAACACTCTGGCAAAGAAGCTGGTTAAAAACCAAAGAAAACTGTTGTTCACAGCACAGGAATGCAAAGGCTAACCGACGGTGGAGCACGTGCCGGAAAGCAAGTTGGGAATGTGTGAGGCCTGGGTTTAGTCTCTGGAACCCCTACCCTCCCCCACCCCCACCATACCAGCCCATACCAGCTTAGGGAGTAGCCCTTGGGTGACAGAGAAAATGGCAATGAAGCCCAAGCTGCTCTACCAACTCCTCAGCTACCTTACTCTCTGTTATCTGAAGACACAAACACACAATGTTCTATATCTGGCTCCATATGCAACATCCAGTTCAAATGGAATATGATAGTGAGGAATAAAACTGGCATTTAGTAGATAGAATGGGTGTCACCTTTGTTAAAGATGTAGGACTGGAACACACCAAAATGTTATCAGCAACTGGTTTGTGCTGGTGAAATCAGAAGAAGCTGTTTGTGCTTTTCGTTGTTGTTATGGATCTTTCTGTATATAAAAAAGTTATTATTTCTATTTTTTTTTAAATATAAAGGTAGCTGTAAAGCCAGGCCTGACAGCACTTACCTATAGCCTAAGCTGAGACATAAGCCAGAGAATCAGTTGGGCTCACAAATTCAAGACCACCCTGAGCAGCATGGTGAGATCCTATGTCAATGGCACGGATAGAGATGTAGTTCAATGGTGAAGTATTTGCCTAGCATTCCTAAGGTCCTAGGTTTAATGCCCAGCACAAAATAGACTAACAAAAGCTGAAGTACAATGTATAAAACACAAACTTTTGTTTACTATGTGGTTTTCTTCAAGACAGGGTTTTTCTGTGTAGCTTTGGAGCTGTCCTGGGACAGGCTAACCTTGAATCCACCTGTCCTGGGGCTCTCTTTGTAGACCAGGCTGGCCTCGAACTCACAGAGATCCGCCTGCCTCTGACTCCCGAGTGCTGGGATCAGAAGTGTGCACCACCACTGCTCAGCACAACGTTTTTTAACCATGCGATTTTAAAGATTTTTTTTCTTCAGAAAGTGAGTAAAGACATAAATGCTTCAGAATCCTATATTCTGTTTTTAAGTAAGCCAATTGCTGTCTGCTTTGTTTAAATATTTTGTATATATTGTGTATGTGCACATGTGAGTGTGGGAGCGTATGTGAGTGTGGGTGTACGTGTGAATGCATGTGCACATGTGAATGTGTGTGCACGTGTGAGTGCAGATACACATGTGAGTGCAAGTGCACGTGAAGAGTGCGGGTGCATGTGTGAGTGTGGCATACGTGTGAGCACATGTGGAGGCCAGCAGACAACCTTAGATTTCTTTCCTAAGTCTTTAGCCACCCTGTGTTTTTGAGACAGGTGATGTAGGAGGTCCTTCTGTTCATGTGTTGCTTTCATTGGTTAATGAATAAAGAAACTGCTTGGCCTGATAGGGCAGAACTTAGGCAGGCGGAGAAGACAGAACTGGATGCTGGGAAGAAGGGCAGAGTGAGAGACACCATGGAGCTGCCAGAATCAGACATGCTGAATCTTTCCCAGTAGGCCACCATTTCGTGGTGATACACAGGTTAACAGAAATGGGTTAAATCAAGATGTGAGAGTTAGCCAATAAGAGGCTAGAGATAATGGGCCAGGCAGTGTTTAAATGAATACAGTTTCTGTGTGATTATTTCAGGGGTTAAGCTAGCCGGGTGGCCAGGAAGAACAAGCAGCCCGCTTCTCCCAACAAATAGGGTCTCTCACAGACTATTTTGCTAGCCTAGCTGGCAGAGAGCTCCAGTGACCCACCTGCTGCAGCTCCACAGCTCTGGGTTTATGGACATGTCCTGCCACATTCCGTTCTATGATGTGGGTTGTGGGGGTTAAACCCAGGCTGTCACGCGTGCACAGTGGGTACTTTACTGACTGCGTCCATCTCCCCAGGCCTCCAGATGAAATGTAGGTTTTTGATGTTTTGAAGATGTCACCATGTAAATAATATATAAGAAATCCCTATTAACTAGAATAATTTCTTTATCAAAATGACCCAATTCCACTGGAACAAGGCAGGATGGCCCCAAGTTTGAGAACAACCTGCGCTATATAGTGAGTTAGAGGCCAGCTTGGGCCACCCAGCAAGATCCTGCTTTAAAAACAAAGCAAAAATAAAAAACAATGACCACACAAAACAACAACAAATCCGAACCCAGCAGGTAACAGAATATTTGCTATAGTGTTTTCCATTGCTCAAATTCCTTCCCTGGGGAAGCTTAAACAATGGCTGCCCCACTCCTAAGATCCAGCACCAAAACCAGATACATTCTAGGTTTACTCTGGAGAGCCAGGGAGAGCCAGTGCATATTGGGCTTTCTTACAGAGTTGTGGGTGAGGGCTTACAGCCAGGAGCATGCGTGGCTTAAAGCAGCCACACGGGGAGGTCTACACCCAGCATAAATGATGACCGCATAGATGCGCAACATCCCTAATCCTTCCTAACTTATATACTTCTAACTCCTCCCTGAAGCCATGAAGGAAGAAAGCGGCACTTTGTCTGAGAAAATAATCCTGTCTGACACCTTCTCCCATCACCTTCAAATTTCCCACATACATTTTCCATTTTCTTTCAGGAATACCAACTGTTTATAACTTCACAGCCATTTTCCGTCATGCTGTAGATTTAAATTCTGAAGAGATGGGGTTTTATTTTATCTACCTAGAAACATAAATAAAGACATTTGGAGTTTTGAACCTGAGAAAGGTCACACAAAGACCTCCAAACTGACTTTGAGTCAATGGTGCCCATAGTAACAGAAAGGGCACAGCACCAAGACCGGTATCCAGGATGCTGAGAGCGGGAGGTGATGCCGCTCCACCTGCCTCTGATCTTCCAGGTGGTCCTGGAGCAGCTTATAGAAGGAAACACACACCTGGACCCACAAGGCCCTGGAGGTGTAAGGTGACACACAGGTGGGGGTATAGGGTTTTGTCAGGTGGCACCCAAGGCAACTTAGGCTGCAGATGTCTTTGTCCCGTGTTCCCCGATAATCACTCCTTTTCCCTCCTCAAAGGATTCTAGGCTGTTCCACGGGGAGGAACTTCTGTGGCTACGGAGCCAGCTGCCTCACGCCTTCCTTCCTAAAAAGCTGAGAGACGTCGTAAGTAAACACAATAAATCTTCTGGCGGAAGAACAGAGACACTGTCAATTTGGTGTCCCATTATCCATGCTATAGGATATGCGTGCCAAGGCTATGGTGATAAAGAACACTGCACACCGAAACCTCAGCTCTATCAAAACCTTTAACCAGTAGCAAACTGTCTGGAATTTCAAGCTCTCCCTCTCTGAATTCCTAATTCTACAATTAGGAATAAAGACCAGAAAAGAAAAAAGCTGTTGAGAGATCATCCTCACTGGATACACTGCTTCTGAAAGGACCGTGCACCCGTTCAGGACACGGTTTCAGCACCCAGCTATCCATGGCTTAGGGCAGGTCTTGGCAGTCACACTTGAGGAACCAAGATGCTATTTTTGTGATAAATGCACAGAAAGATGGTCCATCAGTGACACACTACTCCAAGGTGCTGATTAGCTCAGAGACCCCTTAGGGACAGAGTTTAAAGGACTGTTATGTGAATAGGTGGCCCCAGGAGAAAGCAGCCAGTCTCTGGGTTACCATACATTTGCGGTAACATTAGTAATATTGCACATTTTAGACCTGCCCATCCTGACCTCTCTCTCTTACATTTTTTTTTAAATTGTGCCTGGGGGCAGTGGGGTAGGGAGACACCTCTGCCTTGGTGTGTGTGTGGAAGCGAGGGGAAGAGACCTGGATGTTGAACCAGGTCCTCAGGCTTGGTGGCTCATGCCTTACCCACTGAGCCATTTTCCTGGTCCACTTCTCGAATTTTGATGCATACATCAGTCCACTGTTACAGTGACTCCGCTCTCACGGCTCCCATCTCCAGCCACCAAAGAGCCTGGAAGTCAGAAAGGCTGAAATGGTACCCTCAGGGCAAGCCAGAAGCTCAACAAATTCCCAGAACATGTGTCCAGACATGGTGGCATGGCTGTGATTGCAGTTACGTAAGAGACAGAGGCAAAAGGATTGCTTGAGCCCAGGAACTTGGGGCTAACCTGGACAACACAGCAAGACCCGTCCATCTCATCTTTTTCAATAGGGAAAAACAAAACAAAACAAAACAGTAACAGCAGTCAACCTGGTATATTTAGATGAGTTCAAAGCATTTTCTAATCTTCAAAGCCTCAAAGAAAATCAAAACCCTTTGCTTGTAATACCAGCACATGGGAGGTTGAGGCCACCCTGAACATGAAACATTGTCTCTAAAAAGCAGAAAACGAAATCAAACACTATGTGAGGTCTGCGCACAGCATTCTGGGAACTCTAGTGAAGCAGCCACGCCTGTGACTGGAGGTCTTTACCTTGAATCTTTTTACAGGTTGTATTTGAGCTGATTTTGTTTTGTTTTAGGGTTATGAGTAACCTTACCAAGAAGATAGTAAGTATGGGTTTCCAAGCTGAAGGCATCTAGGACGAAGACTGAGTGGGTAGGGCCTTGGCCCCCACCCCCACCCCAAAGGTGTGGTGCCACCTGGGTGTAGGGAGAAGCCAGCAGAAGGCTGGAAGAGTATTCCTGCCTCAGCCCTCCCTACCTGGACTTTGCAACATGAGCAAAAGGCTCTTTGACCCTGCCCTCCACCCCTCTTCTGCTCTGACTCCGCCCCCCACCCCCAATACTGTGACCCTGTAAGAGAGTTCACCAAGTCAGGTACAACAGACGCATGAACAAAGGCAGGAGCAAGTCCTGATGAGAGCCTGGGACTGTGTTCTGACCACTGAGCAACAGCCAGCGCCAGGGCTGTGTGGAGCCACACACAAGTAGCCAGTAGCCGACAAGAATGCGGAGGAACCAACAAAGCTGGTTTCTTGGGAAGGCCGGTATCACTCCTGGCGGGAACCAAGCCCTTCCTGCTTTCTCAGCCTAAGGGATTCTCTGTCTCTCTGTTTCTCTCTCTGTGTGTGTTTCTCTCTCTGTTTCTTTCTCTGTGTGTGTTCCTCTCTCTCTGTTTCTTTCTCTGTTTCTCTGTTTCTTTCTCTGTTTCTCTCTCTGTGTTTCTGTTTCTCTCTCTCTGTTTCTCTCTCTGTTTCTCTGTGTTTCTCTCTCTGTTTCTCTTTCTCTTTCTCTCTCTCCCTCTCCCGTTCCCTCTCCCCCCTCCTCTCTCTCTCTCTCTCTCTCTCTCTCTCTCTCTCTCTGTCTGGTATTTGGAGTGTTGTATTACGTTAGTTGTCCTCATTCCTGATACGAAGGCCTTTCCCCCACTACCTATTATTACAAGCTTCTCTCTGTTGTAACTCTGCTTTGAAAGACACCTTGGGAACAAGTGGAGGTAGAAAGCAGCCAGGAACAAATAGTTTAGATTTTTAGCTTCTAGCAAAGAGAGATCATGTCCTGTTCACTTTTATAAACCTCACAGCACGGTGTGAAATATGAAATATCTGTTGGATAAGCTGATCCAGTTGTGACAACCTGGCAAACCCACTGGTTTCTAAAAGAAGCTTTTACTAGATTATTTACATAGATATCTATTTTGTAAACTTAAAATTTCATTTTACCAATCCCTGCTCCCTCTATCATGTTTTCTGATTTGATTGTCCAGTTTTGTCCTTTCAGTAGGGGATTAAAAAGGCTATGTAATTGGAAAAAACTCCTAGAACTGATTGTTCTACCTTTTTGGTTTAAAAATGATAGGAGCTGGGGGGGGGGCACTTGACTAATACACGAAGGCCAGGATTCTATCCCTAGAGAAACGGAGAGATGGAGAAAAGAAAGAGACTGAATTCAGCAACACAAAGTTAAACTACAAAGAAACAGAAAGATCTGGCGATCATAGAGCCCATTGTGTAAAAACATTAGCAATAATCAGCTGAGTACAATATAACAAATTATAATGATCTGCTGGTCTTTTAATGCAGGAAAATAACCAGAAGAAACACAAAAATATCTTTAAAAATTACAGCATCATTGCCACTACACATGAAAATATTTCCATAAAAAAGTAATCTCTGAACGAACATTGAACTTTCCAGCCCTCTCTGGGTTTCCGTTGGGTGATTTGTACATTCTGCTGGGATTTCCAAAGTCGTCAGTCTCTGACTTCAGCCAGGGACCTGCACTGATCAGTCTTCCTGAGAACGGGACACTTCCTGTTAGACATTCAGTACTTCAAGGCTAATATTTAATCTTAATTGGCAAAAAGTTTAGTGCAAATAAAGTTATACTTAGCTGCTTGACACAGTCCTGATGGTTTTAACTCTTACCGCTTCCCCTGAGCGACCCCAGTTCTCCTGAGTACCAGCTTTGACCTTGAAACCTATGGGAAGCTGACAGAGATGATTCTGTTTGCTACACAGGGATTTCCCCTGCAGGATGAAAACTTTCAGTCATTACCCAAGTTAAAAACCAAACTGCTTTTATACCTGGGAAGCTCACTTTGGGTTGATGCTAAACAACAGACAAACAGTAACAAACAGAAATAAACAAACACAAACAGGGTCTGAATGGTGTCGTCGTTTCTCTGGAGAGTAGAATCAAGGTCATACTTGATCTCTCCTGTCTGCTTCTCTGACCATTGGCGAAGATACCCAGAGAAGGAAGTCATCGGTTTATACCATAGATGCTGCTCACAGGAAGGCTCGGGCACAGGACTGAGGAAATCGCTTCAATCAAATTCTACACTCTCCAGTCACAATTTTATTTCACCGGTTGGAATGCCAAAGGCACGTAAAGAAAGTGAAGCAAGGCCATCTGACTCCAAACTTGGTGCTTTCCACTCCTCCAAGGCTTATTCTGGAGATGAACAGAAGCCAGGGAGCTTCTAGCCAGAGAAGATTGCAAGCTGCGTCAGTTCCGCGAACTGCCTCTCTTTGACGCATCTGCTCCCTTTCTAGTAAGGCCTGGTACTGCCTCAGAAAACACTGTGCCTTCCTGTGCCCAGACCTGGGGCAGATTCAGGAGAGAGGGACCCTTCCCAGGCTTGAGTGCCTGGTTCTGCTTTTGTATACATTTCATAGCTCAGACATATGAGACTTTAAGAAGTTGAGATGACCCTCGAGGATGCCATTTCACCGGTCCTTTCTCTTTACCAACCCCTAACAGTTTGTTTCCCCTGGGTTCTCTCATTGACTTAGTAGCTTGTGTGTGGGGATGGGGGGTGGGGGACTCTGCCTTCTGGAGAGACGAGCCCACCTCAGTCACTGTACTCTTCTCTCTCCTTTAGAGTGTGGAATTTCTCATATTGGTTGGCCAATTTCCATTTGTTGTGTTGAGTTTTGAGTCTAGCAGCTAAGGAACTCTTCCGGGTGACATTTCTAGACACTTCCCGGCTCTTGACCTTCCTGGCTGGGGAGGAGCTTTGCACTAAGGGATATACAGGGAAGATGGGTTTGCCCCGGGGTGCACCCAGGAGCTGCCATGTTTCCCCAGTGACATTACCGGTCAGATACTGCCATGGTTTCTTGCCACTGACGTCCCGGATATTCACCCGAGAAGCCAACCTTTGCACTAGCAATTTGATGACTCCCTGGTGGCCGTGAATAGCTGCAAGGTGCAGCGGGGTATAGCCACAACTGGACCTCACGTTGACATCCAGCGCAACCCCTGCCTTCTGGGCTCCAGAAATCAAGCACTGAAGGGCATACAGGTCACCATGCTTTGCTATCCAGTGCAAGGCTGTGTACCCCGTCAGGAAGTCTCTGTGCAAAGCCAACTGGGGGTCCTCCCAGAACAAAGCCTCCACACGAGGCCAGGAGCCACTGGCAAGCTTCACAATCCATTCATGTTCCCTGGCATCTAACGGGACAAGTGGTGACCTGTGTTCAGGAGATCTGTGGGGTATCATGGCTGCAGATCCATCCCTGCCGGGGACCCACGAGGTGTGTGGCTGACCTGCCACAGCATTAGCGTCTGTCAATTTCTGTACCAAAACAATATCCACCCTTGGGCTGGGCAGGGCTCCTGCCCTGGAAGTTTTCCTGGACCGAGGTGGGCGCCGGCTTCTTTTCAAAAGGTCCTCATCAAGATGCTCCTCATCAGAGGAGGAGGAGGATTTGGTTCTCCCACTTTGAGTGCTCCTCCTGAAAGATCTCCGGAACTTGGGGGCTGGCCAGGGTGAAGCCTCTTGAGGGTTGTCTCCGAAGTTTTTAGCCACTGTTGGGACCTTCTGAGAAGTGGGCGCATTCCCTCTATTCCTGAGGCTCCTCCGGATCCGACTGGGGCTGCCTTCATTTGAAGACACAGACAGGCCCTCAATAGGATCCCTGAGCTCTCCCCAAGAGGAAACTCTCAGGACGGGTTGCAGCCACTCTTCGGGGGTTCCGGGAGACTCTTTGGGCCCACTGCTGCTCTCCTCGCTGCCGTGGCTCTCTTGATCCACAAAGTCATCCAAATCCTGGAGGGACAGCTGACAACGAATGCTTCGAAAGACAGTGGGTGGAGGGTTCCTGGGCCAGGATTCTGAGGACTCATCAGGAACCACAGGAAGGAGAGAATGAAAAGACAGTTCGGGCTCTGGCAGCGCCGAGTGCGTCTTCGAGACCCCACAGGCGGTTTCCGAGGATAGCTGAAGGAAGTTGTCTGGCAACACCGACCAGGCGCGAGTGGGCCCCTGGTTCCCGGCCTCGGGCACCTGTGGGTATCTGGCTACCCACTCTCGAGTGCGCTGCTGCTGCTGCAGCTGCTGGGTTGAATGGTTCTGGAAGCCGGCGGTAAACAGTTCCAGCGGTTCACTGGAGGGAGCCGGGAGGGGCGGGAGAGCGGGCGTGGACGTCGGGCTCCCAGCAGCCTCGACGGCAGCCCGAGGCCAGACAGGAGTCGCAGACACCGGTGCTCGTTCAGCCGACGCTCCTTCCCGCAGCCACCCGGGAGGTCCGAGGTCATCCCGGGCAGGCGCGGTGAACTCTGACTCCTCGCAGGAGGCCGCTGGGTCCTCGAGATCTCCGGGAAGAGGCTGTCCCGCAGGGTCCCCCCAGCCATTCTGCTGGCATTCCCAGCAGCAGCGACCCCGCGTCTCCACCGCCGCACACCTGCCTCTGGTCTGAGCAGCCGCGGGCCCCGGTGTCCTCCGGCTTCGGCTGTCCCTCGGGCCGTGATGTGCCCGGGTCGCCTCCCGCGCGCTGCTGCCCGCTAGTTCATCGCCACCTAAGTCCACTCGGGTCGCCGCACCTGCCAGCGGCTTCTGTGCCTCCGGGTCACGCGGGCGGCGGTGGCCCCGCTGCGGTCCCTCTGCAGGGGTGGGTCGCTGCAGGCCTTCCTCCCCCAGCAGGTCCCTGTACCTCCTCTTGAGCACCACGTACTTGGTGCCGTCGGGGTCCTGGCGCACTGCGGCCACCGAGTTCACGAAGCCCTTGAAGAGCTCGCGACGCTGCTGCTGCTGGCCGGGAGGCACGTGAGGGTCGCGCAGGAAGCCCTTGAAGTGGCTCAACAGCTCGGCGTTACGCACTCGGCCCCCGGCCTGGCACAGAAAGTCCAGCAGTGCCTCCTGGCTCAGCTCTCCGGCCATCGCTGCCAGGTCCCTGGTCCCCGGGGCGGCTGCGTCTCGAGCTCCCAGCGCACTCCCACTCCGACAGAAACCCAGGCCCAGCGAGTGTCACCTGCGCCCGGGGCGGCGCCACCCGCCTCCATCAGCCGCGGAGGCCGGCGCCGCCCGCATCCCCAAGCGCTTCGGGAGGGCCGAGGGTCCTCAGGGTCAGGTGCCCAGGCTGAGTCCTCGCGCGCAGCCCCGGTGGCAGAGGGCGGCTCCCAGGCCCCCACCCCTGAGCGACGCTGGCCTGTGGCAGCCGGTCCCCGCAGCGAAAGTTCCCGGGATAGGTCGGAGTCGGTTTCACCTGCGCGCTGGCTACGCCTCCTGGGCTCTGGGGGAAGGGCCCGGCCCGCCTCCTGTACCTCCGCCCTCTGATGTGTCCCCCAACCCCCGCCATCCATCCTGGGTGAGTCAGGCTTGTCCACCTGGGGACAGCGCTGGGAGGTGAGGCCGAGGGCGAATGGCTCTGCAGGACGGGAGGTGCAAGGCAGGTAGGCGACCGGTTGTCCCTCAGAGCGCCCTCCACACAGGAAACAAAAGCAAAAGGAGGTCGGCTCCCTTACTCTCTCCCCGCGGCACAAGTTACAGTCCTCGCGGGTGGGGGTCCAATAGACAGGCTCTCCACTGTTTCTTTTTATCGACGCGGTCTAGGGAGTGGCTTGGGGTTTCCAGAGGCAGGATTGGGACCCGGAAACTCCACCTCGATCTTGACCAAATCTTTTCTGGTTTGGCGATACCTAGATACTAGGAAGGCCTCTCCCGGGGCACCGGCTTCAAGGAGTTCAAATGCACCTCCTTAAATCTGTGCTGAGAGCGAAACCACTGAAAGCTACACCCAAGGTTGGTTTCTGCCTTTCTTTTTCCTGCATTATTGTCTTACAGTTACAGTGTAGGGGGAGGGGGATTCTCTGTCAGGGAGTTTATTGCCTGGGGAGCCAAAACCAATAGGAATTATGTCTCCCCTGCTAAGGTATTTGATACCCAGGGCTATTTTGTTTTTTATTTAGTCTAAAATTTGTGAACAGAAGACACTCGTTCCATCTGTTTCATATTGACCACTTGATGAAATCTTTACTCTGAGAATGGAAGTTTTCCTCCTCGCGTTAAAAATGTTGAACACGTGACAGAGGTCTGAGTCCACCCCAGGCTGAATGCTAGCTTGATCTGTGGAAGGACTGTGTGGTCCACCCTGATCCAGAGCCTCTTCTAGAGTGGTGCTAAGTATTTCCTTGGCGTCTTCTGAGGATGGGAGAGTACAGTGATTTCTCTCTTTCTCGGCAGCAGCTGCTACTGCCCTCCGTTTCTGCCTGGTCTGGGTGCCTCTCCTTTATCTTGAATCCGTTTGCATGCTGTGATTTATCTACAGGATCTGTCTTTGTAGCATCAGGCGCCCTCATATCTCAGCGCGGCTTGTTGCAGCTGCCCCTCCCCACCTTTCCCCAACTGCCAGCGCAAATGCCAGCGTCAGCATCCTCCCGTGACAGCCACATTTCTAGCGATAAACTCCATTTTCTCCCTCCCTGGCATTTGACACCTTTCTCCTGTTCTCATCTCTTACTCGGCTTTGTTTTGCAGTTCTGGATCCTTTACTAAGAATATCTCGAGAATGTCGGTCCTACAATTGTCAACACGCTTTGACATGGACATCTTCTAGCCCCCACCCCAGGAGTGGGGATCAAACCCAGGGCCTCATTCCTGCTAGGCACTGTCACTACTACAGACCATTCTCAGTGATTGCCCGATAGGCCACATCTAAAGTGCTTGACTTAAAATCCCAACAGTATCCTGGTACTTTTCCATGAATGACTTGGAATCTCTGGCTTTAAATTATCTAGGTCAGAAAGAAGGACTGCCTATTTGGAGCAGTTTCTAGAATGGAAATCCAGTAGTGGGTTGCCATGGAGAAACCGTTCCCACTGATGTCTCCATATAACACTGAGACCCCTACAGTAATCATTCAAGCCAATGTTCTCTGCTCAACTTTGGCTCATCGTTATTTGCTGGTGTTGGGGCTCAATGGGATTCGCAAGTGTGGAAGGGGACCAACTGGAAATCTGGGGGGGCCAGGCAGGAGAAACCCTCTTTGGTGACTTGCACACGTATATATGTTGAGATGCACAAGTGGCCAAGACGTAGAATGAGGGTCCCAACTTCCAATACTTTAAGATAAGAGAGAGAGGGGAGGGGCAGAAGTTAAAAGTTTGACATTATTCACCTTCAGTTGTAGGTAGAATTACTAGGTCTGCAGTTGGTTTGGTTTCTGGATACCCAAGTGGTTTAGTGTCTTCTTGTCTTAAGGTAAGGGGGTGGTTAGCTGGAAGGCTCTACATCTTATATAAGGGCACCTCCCTGCTTTCCTCATATTTAGCTCATTGTTTCCAATGGTATTTATTTCTTGGCTACATTGCTGGGCACTGTTAGAAGTGGGTATATAGAAAGAAGAATGTTGAGATATATATGGAATTCTGTGTTGGTATTAAAAGACCAGAGAAATGACATGGGTTTGCATGCTACCTGATTTAGGAGCAGCGTGTACCATAAGCTGGGGTCCAGGGGTTACAGGAAGGAAGAGCTCAGGCTTGGCTCAGTGAGTGACCACTTGCATTTTAAAAAAGTAAGCGAGACCTTTAAGACAGAAGACACTTTTGGGCAGAGAGCTCTGGCTTTGGTCAAATATTTTGGGGAACTAGCTGCAAATATAGCTGCTTGGCTTTAAGGTAGAGGGAGTGCAGATGTGTAGGAAGGTGGAGGCCAGAGGAGGGAGAGTTAGGGGGAGGGGATAGACAACCCCTATCCCCAAGGCAGAGAGCCTTTTAAGAATTTCCAAGAGTTGCAACCAGATCAGATTTGCACTTTAGAAAGATCTGAGAGTAAACACTAATTTAGAATTATGGTTAAAAAGCACATGTATCAGAATGAATAAAAAAGGACACAATGCACAGCTGAATTTAACCAAACTGAAGACTGCATTGGAAATATTAAAATGTAAAAAGAAATACCTCTTAAAATACAGGAATTTCAAAATAAATAAATACATAAGCCTTCTGCATGCCTTTAATCCTAACACCCAGAAGGAAGAGGCAGATGGATCTCAGTGAATTAATTCCAGGTCAGCCTGGAATACATAGCAGAATTCTAGACCTTCCAGGGATATATAAAAGAAAGAAAAGGAGGAAGGGAGAGAGGGAGGGAGGGAGAGATGGAGGGAAGGAGGGAAGAAGGGAGGGGGGATGGAGGAATTGCAGGATGTAAAAATAAAATATTTCTTTAAAGGAAAAAAATGAGTCGGGTGGTGGTGGTACAAACCTTTAATCCCAATACTCAGGAGGTTGAGGCATGTAGATTTCTAAATTTGAGGCCAGCCTTGTCTACAGAGTGAGTTTCAGGATAACTAGGGTTACACAGAGAAACCCTGTCTTGAAAAACAAAGAAAGAGAGGGAGGGAGGGAGGGAGGGAGGGAGGGAGGGAGGGAGGGAGGGAGGGAGGGAGGGAGGGAGGGAGGGAGAGAGGGAGGGAGGGAGGAATGTACTGTGTGTTGGGGGTTAGATTTGAGGGCTACTTGAGTGCAGTGTGACCTTACTGTTTCTTATTACCTTAATTATCTTACAATCATTTGACTATATGAGAATGTTATTCTTTCATTTGAAAACCACATTTAAGAGCAACAAAGTAACAAGGCTGTATATGTCGGTGCACCTCTTTAATCCAGGGAGCAGGAGCAGGGGAATGCGAATTGTGAGTTGAGACCATCCTGGGCTAAACAGCCAGACCACCTTTCCAAAGGGATAAAGAAGACCAGGGCGGGGGGGGGGGGTGTTAAGCTTCCCCAGGAGGAAGCATCCAGATGCTGCTGAGATGCCCAGGAAAGAGGCGAAAAAGGTTTGAGTTCAGCAGAAGCTGAGAAAGGTGGACAGATGGATTTAAGAGATACTTAGAAGGTGAATTTAATAGGACCTGGCACCAGAGTCGATCAGGGGATGATGAACAAGCTTGGCAAGCTCCTGAGTAGCTGAGAGATGGTTGGCACCATCTCTCCGCTTGGAGAGAAAATAGAGAAAAGGTAGTTTGTGGAAATACATAAGGATGGTGAATTCAACTCAGGGCATATTAAATTTGAAGGGCCATAAAAATAGAAACATCTAGAAGATAGCTGGCAATATAAATTTAGGTCACCAAAGGTATGACATTCACATCCATAAATGGTCATTTAAACCACAGGAGAGAAAATTGGTTAACAAGATACAGGCAGGAGGGCAGGAGCAAGAGGCCAAAATGGCAATTCCCATAGAGGAATAGGAAAAGCCTCCTGTGGGGACTTGGAAGGGACCTGGAGAGGGAGAGGAACACCTGTGTCTCACAAGAGCCAGAGCAGGAGGGACAGCTTTCTGGAGACAGTGCCAAGGCTGATAAGAAAGGAAATAGAACCAGAGCTGGCAGGTCACTGGGGCTGATCTGGAACAGTGCCAGAATAGTGTAGGGACAGGAACAGGTCACAGAAACCTGAGGGGTGGGTGGGGTCAGAGAGTGTTGGGAGAACTGACCTACTCACCCCTGGAGAAAAGGAAAAGGCAGATGTAGGTACAGAGAGCATCATCAAATCACGGAACTGAGGTTTTCGTCCTCTAGGACAGGATATGATCTTGCATATGTGCTGAGGGAAAAAAGCCAAGGGAGGCTAAGCGAAGATCTAGAGACAGTGAATAATTGATGCAGTAGGAAGTGGGGGTGGCATTGGAGTCCAGAGTTCAGGGGAAGGAGAGAACCATGCTCCCCCATCGAGAACAGATAGAGGAGAAGGGGCGTAGCTCAATGGCAGGGCCGTTGTCTGGCATGCCAGAGCCCTTGACTCCATCCCCACCCAGCCTGGGTATAAAAGAGAAGAAAAGAGAAACAAGGGAAGGAGGTATTGCGTTTGGCGGCTCGGGATGTCACTTAGTTGGTAGAACGCTTGCATACATAGCATGCATAGGGAGTTTGAGACCCAGCACTGTATAATCCAGGCATAAACTTAGCATGATATGTGCCTGTAAACCCAGTACTGTGGAAGTGGGGACAGGAGGATCAAAAAGTCAAAGTTATCCTTGGCTATGTAAAGAGTCTGAGGCCAGCCTGGGCTACATAACTGAGTGGGAGGCATCTATGTCTCTTCTCCTGCCATGCCCCCAGCCTTTATTTATTTGTCAAATATTTATTGAGGGTCTACCAGATGTATTTATTGGGGAGCTGAGAGTATAATGGTGAATACAGCAGGCAGAACCTTTATTCTCCAGAAACTCAGACTTCAGTGGGAAAGAGAATGGCAATATACATAAAACAGACGGAAAAGCCCACTATTGGAAGTGCTCAGATACAAAAGTCAGCTGGTAAAGTGCCAAACAAGGGCTAACAGGGAAAGACAGTCAGAGAAATAGGCAGAGACCACTTGATGGGGAGGGAGGAGGAGCAGGCTGGAAGAGCACTCCCCATCATGGAGATCTCTGGGTGTCTCTGCCTTTGTGCCCCAAGTCATATATACACACACAGGAGTTAACTCTCTTGCAACATTAGAACTTAGACACTGGAAACGGCAGTATTGACAAAGCTCCCCCCCCTCCCTTGGAGTCTTTGGGGACATCTTTCTTTTCCTCTCCTAGCCTTGGGAATGGCTGTCATTTGATCGATTAAATGGGGAAACGGAGAAGTTCAAGAATGTCTTTTTATTGCCTTCCCTTCTCTCTTCATTCCAGCCGGCTTGAATTTCCTTCAAGATTTGACTCAGCTATCACCAACTCAAAGGATCTACCCACACCCTCTGTCCCAGCGTTCTCTATCTTTAATGATATATTAGGCTTGTGGTATTGGCTGACTACAGTGTAAGAACTAACCATGGTTAGCAATACCTTAAGACTTGTTTGGTTTTGCATATTTTCTTTTACAATTTATACTTCTACTTGTATAAGTCATATAACATTGATTCATGTATTGGGCAGTTTTTTGTTGCTATAACAAAAATCTCTAAGAAAATAACTAAAGAGAGGAAAGGTTCGATTTTGGTTTGTGGTCCATGGCTGCCTGGGCCTCTGGCTTTGGGCCTGAGGCAGGGCTGAGTGTCAAGATGGAAAGCCCATTATGGTGCAAATCTGGTTACAATAAATTAGAATTTTAATGTTAGCAACTTCTTGTCTTTATTGATTACATGGCGAGCACATGAATGCCACGGGCTTTTATTTTTAAGTGAAGCTATGGTGGTGACATCTTAGTCACCAACTAAACATGATATTAAAATTTGATATTTATATACTACGGTTGGCACGTATCTGGGGAGAACTGAGGATACTAATTTAGCATGCTATTAATAAGTCTGGCAGCTCAAAAATCCCTGGCAAACACACTTAGGCAGATAATTGGATTTCCCCCAAATTTCAAAGGCTAATTTCTTTTTTCAAGATTTAATATTTTTATTGTCTTGGAGAATTTCATGCAATATATTTGGATCATACTCATTCCCTACCCCTCTTCTCCCCTTAACTCTTCACAGACGCATACCCACCTCCCCATTCCTACCTCTCTTCCCCTCTTCTTAAATTTTTATCCTTAAAAGCTAATTTCTTACCACATATCAACTGTTATGTTGGGGTAGTTGAGGTATTGACTACAGTCTTTATTGCTATATAATTATAAACGGGTGCTCTTTTTTTTTCAATGAGGGTGGTCAGTGAGAGAAGGTTAACCTGGATAAAGCCACTTACTACCACCTGCTGACCTGAGTTCAGTTCCCCAGACCCTCATAGGAAAAGGAAGCAATTGATTCCCCAAAGTTATCCTCTGGCCCATGCACTGAGCTTCACAGGGGAGTTACAGGGTTAAGTATAGTCAACAAACAGAAATACAGCAAGACCACTGAGAAGCTGCCTGGCATTCGTATGTACATCCACTAGGACCTGGCTCAGCAGAGAGTGACAGAAACCAATGGTGACATTAAAATAGCATCCTCTTTCCCACAGATCCATGGGCAGTCCAGAGCTGGTACGGAAGCAGTTGTCATTTACCCAGACTCCTGCTATTTTGAGTTCTGTCTGTTCTCAAAGTGGGGTTTCTATGCGAGGGCCTAACTGGCTGTCACAGCATGGGTCACCGTATCCATACTCCAGCTGGTAGGAGGAAAGGGAGGCAGAGCAGAGGACAAAGCTGATGTCTGGAAGAAGTCGCACACAGTCAGACGTAACGGTGCATGCTTATAACCTTGACTCCTGGGAGACTGAGACAGGAAAATGGCGATTTTAGGCTGGACTAGAACACACACCAAGATCTACCAAAGCCTGGGATATGAAGTAAGACCATGTCTCAAATATATTAAATGTATATATACATATGCTATGTATAAGATTTTATATATATATAAAAGATATGTAAATTTGTTTTAAATTTTATTATTTCTGTGTGTGTAGAAATGGATATATGTATGTGCACATACGTGTGTGTGCATGTGCATGCATGCCATAGTGTGTCAGTTACATACATGGTTCCCTCGTTCTACCTTTACCTGTGTTTCAGGGCTCAAACTGAGCCCCAGGGATTAAACGAGGGTTGCCAGGCTTGCGTGACAAGCAACCAAGCCATCTCGTCAGTCCCGAAAGATGCTTTACAAAATAAATAAAAATGAAAAAAATAGTTGCATACAATACTGCTGATTACATTCCAATGTTCAGAGTGTAATCTCACGGCCACGTGTAGGTGGGGACGAAGGCTAAGAAGAAGATCCCTTTGTTCTGGGTAGGCATGCCCTCACTTAAAAACAAGAAGTGTATTATTTCAAGACTGGCTTTACCACCTGAAGCACTATAGGCCTCTTGGGCATGTCAAGTCTTTACTGAATGACATCATCTTGAATATTTCAGATCTTTTATCCCTCTAGGGCCCAGACACCTAAACATCAGTCACAACCTCTCTGCCATAGTATCGACTCCTATACACTTACTTTACCCATAGGTAGTGGCACAACCCTTAAACTTTAAGTTTCTGTGCCAGGCACCTACCATCACATGCCCAATGTGCCACTTTCTCAGGGAGAATCTCTGCAGCCGTGTGCAGAGTCAGAATTCTTGGGTGACATTTCCCCTCTACTTATACAGATGAGAAACCAGGTCAGTGTCTGACCCAGGCTAAGTCAAATAAAATCTTATCCCAGATTTTAAAAATCAGAACCAAGGGGAGAAGTTTTAGTTCCTCTGTGAGACAGAAGACCTGTGTCATCAGCGCATTGCTGGTGGGGAAGAATCCTTTGGAAAATAATGGGGCCTCTCTCCAGAGACTCAAATGGCATAGCAGCTGCACTCCTGGGTCTATGGGTTAGTCAGTCAGTGTTAGTCAGCTAGTTAGGGTTAACCAGCTGGTTAGTTAGAGTTTACTCCTTACTTTATCTATTTAGTTGGCTTTGCGTATTTATATGCACAAGCATTTGTAGGCAGGATGTTCATGTACTTGTGTGTAGGTGGAGGCCCAGGGTTGATGCTGAGTGTCTTCCTTAACCTCTCTTCACCTTCCTTTTTGAGACTGGGTCTCTCAGGAAACCTGGAGCTTGCTGATTTGGCTAAATATGCTGGTTAGCAAGCCCCAGGGACCCTACTGGCGCCAGCTCCTCAGCACTAAGGTTACAGCATGTGTCTCTGCACCTGATGCCACTTTCCCGTGGTGCTGGGGATTGAACTCATGTCCTCACGCTTCTGCAGCAATCACTTTCCTGAATGAGCCACCTTCCCAGCCCCCGGTTAGAGTTTGTCTGTGGCTCACAGTTTCTGCGGTCTCAGCCCTAGGTCAGTCAGTTGGCCCTGGTGCCTTTGGGCCTGTGGTGAGGTGGTGTGCCGTGATGTCAGCTGTGTAGAGGAGCAGGCTCACCTCAGGGTGAGCAGGAAGCAGAGAGCTGTTCTCAAGGGCACACTCCCGGTGACCTTCACCCCTCCAAGGTTCCACCAGCTCCCGATAGTGACAGTGCCAAGGCAGGGAGTGTGACTGATTTCCAGAGACAGTTTTCAGATACTATTATATACGAACAGTATATACTTTAGATATATATCATTATATCCAAACTGTGGTATGGATTCCTTATACCAGTGGTTCTCAACATTCCTAATGCTGTGACTCTTTAATATAGTCCCTCATGTTGTGGTGACCACCAACCATAAATTATTTTCATTGCTAATCCATGACTGTAATTTTGCTACTGTTATGATTTGTAATGTAAATATCTGTGTTTTCCGATGTTCTTAGGTGGTCCCTTTGAAAGGGTCGTTGGGATTCCCAAGGAGGTCGTGACTCACAGATTGAAGCCCACTGCCTTAAACACACTACGACATGGAGGGAACCTGAAGAAAACATTCTAGGTGAAAGAAGAAATCTCATACAACCACACATTATAGGGTTCCTGTTAAATGATGTGTGGGAAACAAATCCCTTAACAGGGGTAGATTTCTGGTGAGTTAGAAGGGTGAGGAGGAGTAAGAGGTTCTAACAGCTTGTGGCCAAGTTTCTCCACTACCTAGCCTTAAGAAACTCCCGCCATATTAAGGAAAACTAAATAGGCCACATGCACAAACACGCACAAGTCCATAACTTCAATTTATTATAATTTATTATTTGTGCTTTGTGAGCATTGGTGTTTTGCTTGCATGTATGTCTGTGTGACAGTGTCAGATCCTTTGTAACAGGAGTTACAGACAGTTGTGACCTGTCATGTGGCTGCTGGGATTGAACATGGGTCCTCTGGAAGAGCAGTCTTAATTGCTGAGACATCTCTCCACTCCCCCATAACTTCATCACACATGCTGTTTTGAACTACAAATTGGTAAATAAGTATTAAGGGGTTTTGTTGTTGTTTGTTTTGTTTCTCTGTGTAGCCCTGGCTATCCTAGAACACACTCTATAGACCAGGCTGACCTCAGACTCATAGAGATCCACCTGCCTCTGCCTCCTGAGTACTGGGATTAAAGGTATGCTCCATCACCACCCGGCAAAATATTGATTTTTTAATGTAAAAGCAGGCATGTGTATGCCCATTGCCAATTGCATGTTCAGGGGTCTTCAATGTTATTAGTATCACGTTCTTCCTACCCCACAGTAAGCATATATATATATGTGTATATATACATATATGTGTACATATACACATATGTACACATATATATGTATATATATATTTATGTGTGTAATATTTTTATTTATTGTTTGGGAATTTCACATCCTGAACTCCAACCACATTTACTTCCCAGTCCTCCCAGATCCACATTGTCACCTTTGTGACCTCCCCCAGAAGAGGAAGAGGAGGAAGAGAAGAAGGAGCAATCTAATTTGTGTTGTCTATATATTCACTGCAGCATGGGCAAACTCCCATGGCCAGCTCCTAAGCGTGATTGCTAGGATTTAACAGAAACTGTCCATCTATATTGGCTATGTACCTCCAGTTCCTCCTAAAGCCCTTGCAAACTCCGGAGTCTTTTGTCATTTCTCTATGACTTCTGGAGTCAGCAGGTGTGTCCTTTGTCATCCCTACTTAAGTCCCTTCCTGTCTTGTCTGAACTTGTGCCAATTCAGTGACTCAGAATAGACCTTTAGTAGGACTCAAAGATGAGCCAGTCACACCAGGAAGGCTGCGGACATGACTAGAGGGTTGGGCTGTCAACTGCCATCAACGAGTTGCTTTTCTTATTGCTGTGACTTAAGGGAGAAAGGATCAGGTCTGGCTGATAGTCTCAGGGAATATGGTTCGTCAGGTAAATGGAGGGTATCTCTCGGTAGTTGTGGGAGCTTCCAATGGTATCTCCTCCCCATATTTTAGTGGATTAGAAAGCAGGGAAGGGGAAACAGACAAGATCTCCTAAGTAAATTAGGAGCGTGGGGGGGGGGGGTGAAGGGGAGCGAGGAGGGGAATAAAAGGACCAGAAGCAGAGCCACGCCCAAGACCCATCCCCAGTGGCCGAAGTCCATAGGTCGGTCCCTAGCCCTGGGGGTTCACTAACCTCCCCAAACAGCAAACACCACGAGCCTGTGGGCCACGTTTCACAGTGGCATCATAGCGCCCGCTTCCACCTCTAGGGAGGGAAGAGGGGTCAAAGAATGAGTCCAGTTCCATGGTTAGCAATTAATTAAGTTTCCCAGTTGATGCCATGCAATGTGGACGGGGTCATGTCACACTCCTAGGGACAGAAATGCCACCTCTCTTTCAGACTTCACCCGAATTGTCTTTAATATGAGACTGTTTCTAAATCTGGGCACGGTGCACGCACCTGGTACCTCAGCAAAAGCAGGGGAATCAAGAACTCCAGGCCAGTTTTCTCTATATAACATGTTTAAGTCTAGCCTGGGCTACAAGAGACCCTAGCTCAAAATAGTTACATCAATAAAAAGACAACAAGAAGAAAAACCAAAACGACACAAAACAATCGTGTGGCTATTTTTAACAGTAGGATGGTGGGCGCTCAGCATTTGCTGGGTTCTGTGAGTCGGGGCAAGTCCTCAATTCTGAAGCGGAGTCTTGGGAACCCTGAATTGATAGCCGCACTGGGTAGTAAGAACCATGGGTAAGGCTCTGGGATTACCCATGCTGGTGTACGTGAGCTGAGTTCCAGATCTGCAGGGCTGTGCAAACTACAGGTCTAGAGAGAACTCAGTGTAACTGCCAGGCGCCCAGCTGGTGCTGAGGAAGTGTTGGAGCACGCCACAGCAGGGAGCACATTAAAGAACTTTTTTTTTTTTTTTTTTTTTTTTTGGCTTTTTGAGATGGGGTTTCTCTGTTGCTTTGGAGCCTGTCATGGAACTAGCTCTTATAGACCAGGCTGGTCTTGAACTTACAGAGATCCACCTGCCTCTGCCTCCAAGAACTAACTCTTGAATACTAAACAGAAGCAATTGTGTGACTAGGGACGTTTCTTCAAGTGAGATTGAAGAAGTGGATCTCAATGTATGGGTTTTTTACCCCTTTGGGAACTGAAGGATCCTTTCACAGGGGTTGCCGACCAGATACCCTGCATATCAGATGTTTACATCATTGTTCATGACAGTACAAAATTACAGTTAGGAAGTGGAAACAATAATAATTTTATGGTTGGGGTCACCACAACATGAGGAACTATATGAAAGGCTCTCAGCATTAGGAAGATTGAGAAGCGCTGAAGTACTGACTTTTTAGAAGGTGTATTTATTTTATGTATATGAATGTGTTGCCTCACATCTGTTGGCAGACCATGTACAAACCCCAGCCTACAGTCAGAAGAGGGTGTCACATCTCCGGGAACTGGAGTCACAGATGGGTTGTGAGCCACTCTGGTTGCTGGAAGCTGAACCCATGTCCTCTGCAAGTGCTCTTAATCCTTTGAGCCATCTCTCCAGTCCCAGGATGTACATTAAAAATTATTTATTTTGTGTGCAGGGGTGGTGTTCTCTGCTTCCTCCAACCCTGGGGATCAAACTCAGGTTCTCAGGGTTGGCAATGGGCACCTTTTCCTATTGAGCCATCTCTCCTGCCCTTGACATTTATTTAAAGTCTCTTGTTTTGTTTTGTTTTTGAGATGAGGTTTCTTTGTGTAACAGACCTAGCTGTCCTAAAACTTGCTTTGCAGCCCAGGCTGGCCTTGAATTCACCAAGATATGCCTACCTATACCTTCCTTGCAAGTGAGATTAATGGCACCAGGCTGAGCTAAGTCATTCTTAACTTTACAAATGCTACAAGGTATATAATAAACAACAATAGTAAAAACCACAAACAACTGTCTCTTCTTATTGTTCTACTGACCCCATCAAAGGTAATGAATCTGGTTTACAGGAAATTGTCTTGAGGTGTAGACCTGGCTGAAGGCTTTGTTAGCTGCTTGATTCAGTTTTCTCCCATCTGGAGCGAGCCTGCAGGGAACTTGAAACAAAATAGCCACTGCTGTGGAGTGCCCCGGCTTGGCCCTCTGAGGGTAACAAATTCTATTTCCTTCTATAGAAATGTTTTTTTACATCGATTCTTTTAGAGGAATTATTGTTTCCACACTTGCTCCTGTCCTCCTCTTCTACCTGGCTGCCCGTTATTCAATTTGTTAAATTTTGTTTCAGGCCAGGCTCCCAGACCCCACCCGACTGGACTAAAACTCAACGTGGAGGCATTCTTTTTAAAGTTCTATGCAACGAAACAGAATCTAGATTGCTCTCAGAACTTTTGAGACACCAGGAGAGATATAATAATAGCCAATTTTCCCAAAAGAACAATTCCACTTGGCATATAGTTTCCCCTGGGCTAACCTTCACCTCTCCCCTTGACCGAGAGTGGAAATAAGAGGATGTGAAACGATCCCTTGGTGGGTGGTGGGTTTTCTCTTATTTTGTTTCCCTGTTTCTGGTTGAAAGGAAAGTAACTTTAACATAACCCGCTCAGAGCTGGGGCTCTAGCGAGGTTGGTAGAGCGCTTTGAGTAGCGTGCCTCAGGTCCTGCCTCCGTCCCAAGCACCACATAGAGAACCATGCCTGTTGGCACATGTCTGTAGCCCCAACATTTAAGGAGTGGAGGCAGGGGGATCAGAGACTAACCTCCAGTCTCAGCTGCAGCATCCGGCACCGGGAGAAGCAGGTCAGCCAGATAAGAGACTCTGTGCACCAGGCCCTTTCTTTTAGTTCACATCCAGCTCCCAAATCGTGACACAAAGACTTATTATCAGTGTTGAATGCTTGGCCTAGCTTAGGCTCATCTCTGGCTAGCTCTTTTAACTTAAATCAACTTGCTTCTCTTTATCTCTCTTTTGCCTCAGGACGTTTTGCCTGTTCTTTCCGTATAACTTTCTTCCAGCACTCCTCTGTCTGACTGGCCAGCTTCTTGCCCTAGACTTGTCCCTCCTTCTCTCCTCACCCCCTCCCCCCCCGTTTCTCATCTTCTCAAGTCTAGCTGTCTCCTCCTATTTATTCTCTCTCCCTACAGGCCCTGCCTATCCCTTTTCTGCCTAGCTATTGGCCACTCATACTTTAATTAGACCAATCTGGTGCCTTAGGCAGGCAAGGCAAAACAAATGCAACACAGCTTTGTATAATTAAACAAATACATCATAAACAAAAGTAACACACCTTTTTACAGCTAAAGCAATATTCCGCAGTAACACATCTTTGCCCAGTTAAAATAATAATCCACAACAACCCTGTCTTTAAAAATGAATTAAACATCTCTGCTCCGCCCATTGCACTAAAACTCATGTTCTGCTTTACAGAGCAAAAGTATTGCCAGATTCTATAATTATAAATAAAGCCATTTAAGATATGCAAGCCAAACTGTTTAATTTTGGCCTTAAGACATCCTTCACTCCCTCATAGGAAGGACATTAGAAAATCATACCATGAATAGCACAGTGGCAGAAATACTTTAAAAACTTTAGAAAATGACATCTCTCTAGGGATGCCTTAGGGCATGGGCAGTCAAATGAAGGAACACTTTCAGAATTAAAGAAGGACAAAACATCAAACCAATTCATGAGTTACAACATAGACTAAATATTTGCAAAGTGACATTTTAAAATAGGTTTCTAAAACTAGTTATTTTTGGAGCCCGTCCTGGAACTAGCTCTTGTAGACCAGGCTAGCCTCGAACTCACAGAGATCCACCCGCCTCTGCCTCCTGAGTGCTGGGATTAAAGGCGTGCACCACCACCGTGCCAGCTACAGAGAAACCCTGTCTTGAAAAAAAAAACCCAAAAAACAAAAACAAAAAACTAGTTATTTTTTATTTCTGTGTAGGGTGTTTTGTGTATGTATACGCAAGCATGTTCTGTGTATGCAAGCATGCCTGGGTACCTGTGGAAGCCAGAAGGCCAGAAGTCCAGAAGGCCAGAAGAGCCGAGGTTACAGATGGCTGACAGTTGTAAGCCACCATGTAGGTACTGGGATTGGAACACCCCTCTTCTGGAAAGCAGCCATTGCTCTTAATGAATGCTGTACCAGCAATAAAGATTTTGAGAAGTTGAATCAGATATGGTAATGCACAACTTTAATCCCAGCACTCCGGAAGTAGAGGCAGGCAGAGTTCAGTGAGTTCGAGGCCAGCTTGGTATATACTGGGTTCCAGACCAGCCAGGGTTACATAGTGAGAAACTGTCTTAAAAAAAAAAAAAAGGTAAATACATAGTTAAAGTGTAAAAGAGGTAGTGAAGGCAAGAGAATATTGAATCTTCCTTTTGAGGCATAATATCCTTATTACTGGAACTTGATCTTAGTAAATGAGTTAAAAACATCTCACTATTTAAGGTGTTTTGTTTGTTTATATTTTGTTTGTTTGGGTAGTGCTGGGAATTGAACCCAAGAGATTGTACACATAAGCAAGTTTCTATCTCAGAGCCATATTCCCTACCGTAAACTTTTTTTTTTTTTAGAAAATTTGCTTTACCACCCGATTGAAGCAATAGTGTTTTTATGGTTATTTCACATGGAAACATGGAAATATTAATGACTTCACTGATTTACTTCATCAAATCATAATCGGAAGGACATAATGGCATTTTTCTCATCTTAAAAGATTCTGATCAGTCTTATCATGATGGGTTTTATAGACTTCCTTTTGTGCAAAAGATGATATCATGGGTTACCTTCCTAATATTTCAAAACTACATGAAACTGTTGATAACACCTCCAGAGAACTGTGAACATGAGTAAAATTATGCAATTTTTAGCTTGCTAACTGAACAACACTTTAGCTCAGCGAAAACGTTCCTAGAGACTATAACTAGTTCATTTATTTTAATTGCTAACTTAATTTCAGCAGTAACAATTTTATTTAGGAAATGATTTCATAGGGAGAAAGTAATAGGCAGCAGGAAGGAAAAAGTCGACTCTGTAGAAGCTAAGATTCTATTAGATTTAGACAGAGGCTGGAAAAATGGCTCAGCAGTTAAGAGTGCTCTTTCGGAGGACCTGGGTTCAAATCCCAGCGCCCTCGGTTTACAAAAGCCTGTAATTCCAGTCCTCAAGGATCCATCCTTTTCTGGATTCCTTGAGCATCAGGAACACACTTGGCGCACAGACATTAATGCAGATAAAATGCCCATAAACATAAAAAAAAAACAAAAAGATTTCATTAGTTACCAGGTTTATCATACTACTTAGTATTTTTTGGGTACAGTTCCTGTCCTAGGGAAAAAACTTGGCAACGTCTAGTGTAAGTTTCAAATTTCCATGATGAATTCCATATTCTCCATAGTATCTAGGACAGTGACTCCCAACCTGTGGTCATGACCTCTTTGGGGTCACAATTAGATATCCTTCATATCAGATATTCATATAATGATCCATAAAAGTGGAAAAACTACAGTTATGAAGTAGCAACAAAATAGTGAGGGGAGCCGGGCGGTGGTGGCGCACGCCTTTAATCCCAGCACTCGGGAGGCAGAGGCAGGCGGATCTCTGTGAGTTCGAGGCCATCCTGGTCTACAAGAGCTAGTTCCAGGACAGGCTCTAAAAAAAAGCTGCAGAGAAACCCTGTCTCGAAAAACCAAAAAAAGAAAAAAAAATAGTGAGGGGGGTCACCATAACACGAGGAACTGTGTTAAGGGGTCACAGTGTTAGGAATGTTGAGAACCACTGCTCTAGGACATTCGAGTGTTCTGACAGTGTTGCTATCCACGGGGTAGGATCATATATATATATATATATATATATATATATATATATAAAATATATTATATATATTACATATTATATATGTGTGTGTGTGTGTGTGTGTGTGTATCCACAAAGATATTTTATGCAGAGTGATGGTTGATAACCTGTATACACAAAAATTTCTATTGCTCAAGACAGAAGTAAAATACCCTCTTGGAGACAGGTAAATGATATAAACACGGAATTTACAAAGAAATAATGGGATGGAGGAGATGGCTCCGTGGATAAAGCACTTGTTATTCAAGTGTGAGGATCAATGTTTGAGTCCCAGAATCCACTTAAAAGTAGGCAGGTATAGAGGACATTGTATTCCCAGTACTTGAGAGTCAGAGACAGGGAGCCAAGGGCAAGCTGGCTAGTCAGCCGAACTGGTGAGCTCTGGATTCCATGAGAGACCCTCTTCAACAAATTAAGTGGAAAGCAATCAAGGAAAACCAACCAAACAACCACCCCCTTAAACCTTGTCTGTTTGGTTGTGAACCTAGTCTTTAATGGCTGAGCCATCTCTTAGCCCCATCTCAAATCTTAAAAATGGAAATCAGGTGTGTGCGCCAACCTATTAATGCAGAAGGGGACACTGGGTCCCCTGGAACTGGAGCTACAGGTAATCATGAGCCATCATGTGGATGTTGGGGATCGAACCCAGGTTCCCTGCAAGAGCAGTCAGAGCTCTTAGCTGCTGAGTCATCTCCCCAGCCACTTCATTTTTTTCTCTTACATAACGTATGTATGTATTTTTCCTTATATCCAGGTGTGCGTATGTAGGGATGGCATGCATGTAGGGATCAGAAGACAATTTCGATGAATCTGTTCTCTCCATTCTCTCTGTGGTTCCTCAGGATTATACTCAGATTATCTGGTTCAGCTGCAAAAGTGTCTTTACCCTCTGGGCCATCTTTCTGGCTATCTCTCTAGCTCAAGCTAGTAAAATACTGAGAGATTAGGAAGGACGTACCACATAGACCCTAGGTCTAAAAGGAGCGGCCATTTCCACAGCATTCTGGAGAGGCAGAACTACAGGGTTTGTGAAGAGGTTTGTAGCTGATTAGAGCTTGTGGAAAATTGGTGAGTGTGACACAGTTTGTCCCACTGTAATCTATAATTAGGTAATCAATTAACAATTAAAAAGCAGTGTTCCTCTGCGACCAGTCAAACTAATCAGGTTCCTTTTCTCAAGGGGACCGGGTGTGCAGTGGCTACCAGCAGCAGCCCCTTGGGAACGCATGCAGCCTCTTGCCTGTATGGGTTCTCTAAGGAACCCTGAAGGCCCATTTTGTTGGATATGCATGTCTGTGATCTCACACTGTCCCCAGTCTAAGCTCCAGACAGGTGAGTGGGATGCCTTTCGAAGCCCAAGGCGCAGTGGCCAAGTTTAAGTTCCCTGACTGACGGACAGAAGAATCCCATTTCAAAGGGGTGGGCTTCACCTACTGCAATGCTCACTACACTAGTCAAGTGTGCTGGTTTGAAAAAGAATGGCCCCCATAGGCTCATATACTTAATGTTCAGTCACCAGTGAATAGAACTTTCTGATAGCATTGGAAGAATTAGGACGTGTGGCCTTTGGAGGAAGTGTGTCGCTGGGGATGGGTTTTGAGGTTTTCAAAAGCCCACACCCAGTCCAATGTTTCTCTTTTTCTTTCTCTCAGCCTGTGGATCAGGATGTAGCTTCCTAGTGCTCTCCAGCACCATGGCTGCCATGCCTGCTGCCATGATGATAATAAACTAAGCCTCTGAAATTATAAGCAGGTCCCCCAATTAATTGTCTTCGATAAGACTTGCTTTGGTCATGATGTGTCATCACGGCAGCAGAACAGTGACTAAGGCACCAGGAAACTGCTCATCCTGAACGGAACTGGACCAAATATATCCCTAAGCATGTCCCCTCCAGTGGTGGGCCCTACACCTCTAAAAGCTTCCACTGGTCCTAACCCTGCCCCCCAATTATATTTATGAGTCAATCTTCCATTCAGACTAAAACTTTAAGAAATTAAAAGCAGTATTTTTAAAGATTTTCAGCAATATAAAAGTAATATATGAAAGTGCTCCAGGAGGTGGTGGCACATGCCTTTAATGCCAGCACTCGGGAGGCAGAGGCAGGCGGATCTCTTCAAGTTCAATGCCATCTGAGTTTCAGCCAGGGATACACAGAGAAACCCTGTCTTGAAAAAAAAATATTTTTAAAGTGCTATCACCATAATACCATAAAAATATTCGCTATCCTGGAAGAAAATAGACTCTTGTATATGCTTTTCTTTTAGTTTAAAATAAATATTCTCAGATATTTAAAGATAAATAAATGTGCATGTTTTTTTAAAATTTGTTTAACTTTATTTTGTGTGCATTGGTGTTAATCCCCTGGAACTGGAGTTGCAGACAGTGTGAGCTGCCATGTGGGTGCTGGGAATTGAACCTGGGGCCTCTGGAAGTGTAGTTAGCATCTTAACCTCTGAGCCATCTCCCTAGTTCCCAGTGTGCATGTTTTTTAACATTGCAAACAACATGCAATTCATTTAAACAAAACCAAATTTAAACCCAGGAGCAGTGTAAACCCTGCTGTTGTAAACAAAGACAGAGTTCACTACACACTTAAATTCCAGTCCTTTCTGATTATGGTATTTGATCTGATTGAGAAAAATGATGAAAGAAAAAAGAAATAGAGGGAGGAGGAAGTGGGGGAAGAGAGGAGGGGAGGGAAAGGAAGTATACGAGCTGGTCAGATTTGGGAATCTACTGTGGGATTAATTCTAAAAAGGTCTGGTGAGTTGAAACCTCAGTTCATTTGCCCAACCCATCTTTGAGGACCCATTTGATTTGGTCAGTTATTCATCTAGTACATAATATAACTGATCATAGACATGCATGCCATAGACATGTTAGCCCCTAGCAGTCATGCTTCCTACTGACCAAGGAAGCCCCCTCTTCCCACTGTGAGTGCCCTTTGCAAACTGGTGCTGTCTGAGGCCTTCAGTGGCAGTATGGAATAGAGGTCTGAAATATGGACAGTGTGTGCCAGACACTTGGAACCCCTGTAACCAAACTTGCCATAATCAACTCATAATGAATTCTGGCACAGATTTGGAGGTTTTAGGAGGGGTTGGCTGGCCCCATTGCCTTTAGGCCTGCGGTGAAGCAGCATATTGTGAGAGGGACATGTGGTGGAGCAAAGCAGTGTCAAATAGCAAAAGAAAGATCAGAAGGAAGAGACCAGGGTCCCACACCCTCTAATCCCAGACGGTGTCCACAGGGTCCCAGCTTCTGAAGCTTCTGCCACCTGCAAAGTGGGAACCAAGACTTTGGTGTCCTGCTTCCGCTTCTGAAGCGTGATAAAAGCAACTTGGGGGAGCAGGGGTTTTATGTGTGCTCACAGTTCCAGGTGACCATCCATTAGAGCAGAGAAGTCAAGGCATCAAGAACTTAAAACAGCTGGTTACATCACTATTGTTACATCCTTAGTGAAGAGAAAAGGGAAATCCATGCTTGCTTGCTTACTGCTTCTTGCCTGATACTTGTGCTCAGCTCCACTGTGCACTGCTCAGGACCCCCTGCCTAGGGAATGCTACCACTCACAGTGGGATGGGCCTTCCCACTTTAGTTAATTAAGACAGTCCCCCAGAGACATGCCCATAGACCAACTCAGAATAGGTAATTTCTCACTGAGACTCTTCCCAGGTGATTCTAAGTTGTGTCAGGTTGCCAAGTAGAAGTCACCACCACACGGATAGTCAAAAATTCAAATACTCATTTAACAGTAACAAGAATTCAAAGCCACAATTGACAGTATGCTATATCAGAGGAGGAGACACAGTATTAGGGCCTCAGGTCCTGCCACTCTCTACCACTTTCTCATTGAAGGCATGATGTTCCCTGTAGACAGAAGTTTCTGTCCTGCTCAGTCCTGCAGTCATTCAGTCCCAACAAAACACACAGAGGCTTATATTAATTATAAACTGGTTGGCTTATTAGCTCAGGCTTATTATTAACTAGCTCTTACAACTTAAATTAACCCATACTATGTTTAGCCACGTGGCTTGGTACCTTACTCAGTGAGGCATTCTTATCTTGCTTCCTCTGCATCTGGCTGGTGACTGCAGACTGAACCTTTCCTTTTCACGGAATTCTCCTATTCCGGTCGCCCCACCTACGCTTCCTGCCTGGGTACTGGCCAATCAGCATTTTATTAAACTGATACAGGGTGCAAGAGCATTATCCCACGGCAGTTCCCCATCTGTGAAATGGAGACAATAGTAGCTCTCTGTGCTAATCAAGATGGGGCCAAGTGAGTCTTGCCTCCTGGCACCAACACCTTTTTATAATCACCTTCTATACAGACTAGAGTTGACGCAATAAGCAACAAGCAGGAGGGATTTCTATAACTAGCCCATAAGAGACCTCATGCTTCCCACCTTGCTCTTTGCTTCATCTTGGATCACTTGTTTTAAGAAAGTGAACTGTCATATCACTAGGACAGCAACCTCATAGTGAAAACTAGATAAAATAAAGCTGGATCCTCAACACAACACAGTTCCTCCTTCCCAGGCACATGGCTGCCAAGCCTTCAAATGACTACTGTCTCAGACAATATAACTGTTACCTCCAAAGACATCCTGAGCCAAGCCACCTGGGTAAGCTGCTTCTAAGCCACCCAGAATGTTTAAGTCACTATATTTGGGGGGCAATTTGTTATGCAGTTATAGCTAGCCGGTGCTCTTTATTTTAATACATGTGGTCTTTGCTTTCTTTAGCTGCTCATCTAACAAAAGGTGATAGAGAAGGCGAGGTCATGGGGTCACATTTTTTAATTTATTTTTTAATGTTGGGTAGTATTGTCAGCCCTGTGGTTTTCTCCAATAAGGGCTGTTCTCTCCACCCTTTTGTCTAGGAGGAGTGTATCAGCAAAGTCTTGCTTCATCAGACTCAGCCTTCTTGGTCCTCCAGCACATTTTTGGGAAAGAGGAGGAATGCTGAGGCTATAAACGAAAGCATCAGTTTGTACATGTAGGGACATAAGGATGCTCACGGTGGGAAGATGCAGGTTTTCATTTGTCGTCAGAAGGAAGCACAGGATTGCTGCTAGAGGAACTGATGGAAGGCATGCACAACACTACTAATCATTGGTGAGTATACGATCTGGACATCTGGCTCTTGTCAACTCTCTGTGACCTAAGGCAGAAGTGATGAAAACGGTTCATGGAGAAAACCCAAGGGGAACGTTCCTCAGTGGCCTGGCTATCCCAGACCCTGGCAGGCAAGACATGGGTATGTTGACTGCTGAGTCCTTGTGTGGCCCCAGAGACTTGTCCTGAATCAGAGCAATGAGGGAATGGAGAAAAGACAAAATCAAGACATGGATGCCATAGGTTCAAGTGCACTGGACTCTCTGACAGAGAAGTACAGCACCTTGTATCTGCAGAGTGTTTATTATAGAGTTGAAGAAGGAGGCAGGGTTATTGCATGCAGCTCGAGGAGGTGGGGTTACTACATGGAGAAAACATGGGGGCAGGGTTATTATACACAGCTGGATCAAGGACACAGGCTTAGCTAATCTCAGTAGGAGCAGTCTCTGTAGGGCAATGGTCTTCAGGTTGTAAAGAGCTGAGGGGAGAAAGCTAACATGGACATTTTCTGCACACACTGTCTATCAATACCCACTTTTGGACCCTGAGGAAGGATTTGCTATCTTCTCTGAAGCTCACCCCAGGAGGAAGGCTTTACTATTTCCCTTTGGGCCCATGTCAACCACACACATTTGCCGGAACCTCACACACTCAGGGCTTCCTCCACTCCTCACAGTGGCCCCTGCTTACTTCTTTGTATTGTATTGCTGATATTTAATCGCTTTGACCAACATAAAATCCAGCTTTGAGGAGGTCAACCTATGTTAACTCTGTAAGGATAAATCAAACACGAGTGTGGATGGCTGAGCCCGTCTCTTTAGAAACCACATCTTCTGGGACTTGTTTTTTTTTTTTTTTTTTTTTTTTTTTTTTTTTTTTTTTTTTTTTTTTAGAGATTAAAGGCATTTTTTCCTTAAATAGTCTTTGTTTTCTAGTACCTAAAACACAGTACACCTTCTAATCTCTCTCTATCATCTGTCTCCAGCCACCCACGTACATTCACATGATTGTAAAAGAAAAATAGAGCTGGGGATAGGGTTCACTGGACAAAAGCATTTGCGATGCATTCCTGACAACCTGACCTTAATCCCCAGCACTCATGTAAAAAGCTGGCTGTAGTAGGGACATCTATAATCCCGGAACTTCTGAAGAGGAGAGAAGAAGTGGAAACGAGAAAATCATCCTGAAGCTCATGGGCCAGCAAACCTAGAATGTGCTGCAAAATGCTGAGACCCTGCCTCAACAAGGTGACAGGAGAAGACTCAGTCAGTTTTCCGAGTGCCTGAAGGGTCTGTGTCTTGCCTCATGCCTGCCTGTGCACCTTTCACTGAGGCAAGGGTGATTCCCAGCTTCCTGTGAACCTTACAGACAGTATTCTATAGATGACTCTTTTCTTCCCTTTTGTACAGGAAGGATGGCACAGGGTACATGGTGTCTTACATGGCTTCCTATAGTACATTGTTGTTAAGTGCTTACTAAATATGATTAGAACATGTGTTTTGTAAGTCAGAGTAGGTTTATGTTCTAACTATGCATCTTGTTTATTTGCCTAATGTGCCCCACTAATGGTAGTCTTATTTCTAATATTATTACTGTTTTAGCTCCAGCAATATTTGTTGGGCTAAGGAGAACTAGCAAGGGTTTTGGTTTTGAATGGGACTAGGAGTTGACAGAGGATGCAGCTGCATCAGAAAGAACGAGAATCCCAAGACCAAGCCATATAAACCGCAGCAACAACAATGGATGCCACTATGTACTTTTTATACACATGCTCATTTACAATATTTATTTTATACATATACACAACATTACAGGATGTGTTGAGCAAGAACTAAGTCAGGCCAGGTATGGTGCACACATCTGTAATTTAGCACTCAGGAGGCTGAGGCAAGAGTTTTGAGTTTGAAGGCAACTTAGGTTACATCATGAGATGCCCCCTTCACCACCACCACCACCACCATCACCACCACCACCACCACCACCACCACCAACAACAACAAGAACAACAACAACAACAACAACAACAACAGCAGTTAGGTTTGCTTGCCCAGCTGTTCATACAGCTAAAGATTCTCCCTGACATAATCCAATGTTTATTAGTGTTTTAGTGACACACGTGATTCTCTTAGACTTGCTGGGTGAACTCCAAAGGACTTTGCTAAAACATGAGTGACACAGCACATGACAGGAACTGGACAAAGGCTCTAAGACATTTGCCCTTGAGTCCTAGATGTTTGGTGGTATTGCTCCTCTCTTCTCTGCCCTTCACTTGTCTCTTCTCTCAAGAAATCTAAACATAATTAGATGATCTCTGATTTCTAAAGAAAGATACCTTCACTTAGAGTTTTTGAGATAACCAAACAACACTAGGGCTGGTGCTGTGGAATAATCCTGTATATTGTGAAGATGTGTTATTCTTATTGGTTTAATAAACAGCTAACTGGCCAATAGCTAGGCAGGAATAAGTTAGGCAGGAGAGCCAGGCTGAGAGAATGCAGGGATGAAGAAGGGAGCACTGCCAGGAGATGCAGGGAGAAGCAGGATGAACATCCTGTGTTGAAAAAAGGTTACTGAGCTACATAGTAGAGTGTAGATAAGAAATATGGGTTAATTTAAGTTGTAAGAGCTAGTTAGTAACAAGCCTAAGCTATTGGTCAAGCAGTTATAATTAATAATAAGTCTCTACGTGGTTCTTTGGGAGCTGGCAGGTCCCAAAAAAGTCACTACAGGCTGGGGATTCAGCTTAGTTGGTAGAGTGCTTGCCTGGCAATACGAGGTCTGGGCATCTTGGTGTGATGTCACACACCTGTGATTTCAGCACTTGGGAGATAGAGCAGGAGACTCAGGTGATCCACCTGCTATAGAGGAAATTTTAGGCCATTCTGGTGTACACGAAACCTTCCCTAGCCCAAGCAAACAAGCAAGCAAATCAAATCCCAGTAGAGCAATTAAAAAAAAAACAAATTCTACCTACAATGTTTTTATGATTTGTACACAATATTCCATACCCATTTTTAAGACAAGTGTGTTTGTTGGGGTCATTTGTCACATTTTCAGCACCATGCTGACTCAGTGCATTCTCATCTCTGGGATTGGTTGCGGGCTCTTTCAAGTCAGACCCCTACCCAAGACCCAGGGTCACCACTGTTTGCTTTTGCTACTAAAGATTAGTTTTGTGTTTCTTAAAATTTCATATAAGCAGGATCATGCTCTGTATTTTGTGATTTATCCACATTTTCCAGAAATCTATAGTTGATGATTGCTGAGTTGGGCTGGGTATAGCCAAACAACCTGTTTATCTACCACCTCTTGAGGAACTCCAGCTGTTTCCATTGTTTGGCTATTATGAGTACCATTATGAATAAAGCTATCATTTTGACAGATTTTTTTTGATAGAAACATGCTTTTTCTTTTCTTATACAATTACTTTTGTGTGTAATTATTGAGTCATATGGAAGTATATTTTTAACTTTATAAGAAGTTGCCAATCTGTGTTCCAGAGTCTCACCAATAACACATCAGTGACACATTGTATTCTCAGGAACAACTGACATGGTCAGTCTTTCTAATTTTCCATTTCCCCCAAGACTACCAATACTGACCTTCATTTCATGTGCATTTGGCCAACATGTATCATTGTTATAATGTGAATGTTCACACATTTTGACCATTGATTTTGTTTTTACAAGTGGTTCAGGATTTCTTATTCCTAGTCTGTGGTTGCATCTTTAAATTTCTCCTGTTGTCCTAGGTACATTTTTGTTGTTGTGGCAAACACTCTGTTCAAAATCATCTTAGGAGAGTAAGGATTTATTGGACTTAAAACTCCAGGTGATAGTCCTTTATTAAGCTGAAGACGGACGTGTAAAAAAAAATCCCACACTAGCTCAGAATTGAGTATAATAGAGGGTTATTTATTTAGGAGTAGGATCACAGATTACAGTCCTCTACTCAAATGAGGAACAGCAACCAAATCCCACAGTCAGAAGCGAGGCCAGATGCATACTTTACCTCAGCATTGATAGTATAAGAGGCCAAGCCCAGGTGAGCAGGTAACTTAAAGACTACTGGCTGTAAGAATTCCTACAGCACCTTCCCCTTTTGTTCAAATAAGAAAGTTCTAACCTAATATAAAATTATATACAATAAGAACAACCAGCATAAACAATATCAAGCAAGAAACATGATAAATGTTTTAATAATTATCCTAGCCTAATGAGTTTAAGTCTTGTATAATAAATAACTTAGCCAGTCATGAGAGGAAAGTAACTACAACCATCTAGTCTTCAACCCCATTGAAGACCCGAGAAGGGAAATAATATTACTTGAATAAGCAGGAAGTGCAATCAAGCAACTTCCAAAATATGCAACAAATGACAGAGACAACTGGCTACTTGGGCAATCACCCAAAGTCTCATTTGCAACATTGGAGCAACCAACTTTGACTAAGGCCTAGAGTAACTGACAGACCATTTTCAGTGGCAGGAAATTTTTCAAAACCATCTTACCCTGTCTTGGCAAGATTTGGCAGACTTTTTATTGTATCTTGCTGTCCTGTCCAGAAATTGTGCATTTTGTCAGTGGTTGATGTATGGACTGTTCCTTGCCCAAAGGCCAGTTTTGCCAAGAAGAAAACAAGCTCCAAGTGGAGTGTCTTCGGTGCTAAACATTCTCTCTGGAATAGATCCGTACTGCCAGGAGCAATCGTGTCTCACTTCAACAGAGCCCTAAGTTATTTAAATGCAATATTCTACAGCTCTTTGAATAGGTTGAAGATTACCTATCTATGCAGAATACAATCTCTATTTATCTAAAGAACCTGATTAGTCTAACTATAAGTATGACAAACATGAATGACTATTGTCCTATGATTCTCAATACCTATATAACTTAAAGACTAAGACTTCATATTAGAATATTAAACAATCTTTAAGCAACTGTGCAACAAAAGAGGACAATGATCTCAAAATGTAAACAATATATAAGTATCTTGATCAAAAGTAGAAGTGTATATTGCAATATGATAAATATATCCTAAAGTTGTATCAACATACAAAATGTCTTAAGCAGAGGTAGAAGCTTCTTTATTAACCAATGGTAATAAACCATATTCACAGCATATAGAGGTGAATCCCACATCAACAAACCATTACTATTGTTGCTATGGTTTTGAGACAGGCGTTCACTACAGAGGCTGGTTTTGAACTCACGATACAGCCTACTCACTCAATCTCCTTCCTACATGCTGGTCCTATAGGCATACATCAGGCCCCATTTCTGTCCTCCTCCTTCCCATTTCGCGTTAACTATGCTGGTCTTGAACTCCTGATGATTCAGTCTCTATATCCCAAGTGCTGAGATTACAGGGTATGGTCATCAGATGAGGCACAATATGTCAAAATCCTTCACACCAACTGGTGAATATCTGCTTCTGCTGGCCCAGGTAAGACTGGTAGACTGGGAAGAGGACACATGAAATGTTGAAAATTGCAGTAATCTAAGATTGAGGGGTAGAATTAATGGCAAAGGAAAAGAAGTTGGAAAGATGAACAAAATGCAAACATAATTCACAGGCATCGGTAGATGAAGAAGCCAGGGTGATGAGTGAGCTAAACAGAGGAGATTTTACATCACTCACTCAGAGGACTGGGCCATCAAGAAGAGAGAAGAGATTGCAGAGTGGTCCTTGTGCATCAGAGCTCATCATCTGGTGACACGGATGATGACATCTGGTGACAGTGGCTGATTGTAGTGCACATGAGACTAAGGTGGGAGTGAAGTGATTGCCACCCAAATGTAAGACATGTATGTTTATCTTGGTGTAGAAACGGTATTTAGTAGGCATAGAGATTTACTATGTAAAGTTTCTACGCCCATGAGAAAATAATCCTGTGACTACTGTCCCAGGAAGAAAGTGAGCCATGACAGAGCTAAGGAAGAGAGATGACAGAGCTATGGGTCACTGTCCTGCTCCAGGGCTGGCTGCCAAGGACAGTGGCCAGCAGGCTGTGTCATCAGACCCCAGGGAGTATGCCGCTTTGAGTAACTTTTTATGCGAATAGATTTTAAAGCACTAAAGAGTGGCACAAGCCCACAAAATACCTTATAGGGTTAGGTAGTTTTCATCTTTAAAAAGAATGCAAGGAAGTTTTAAATTTTGCCTTTTCTTTTCCGAGTAATACTTGACTGAAGAGGGGACTAAGGATGAAAGTCCAGTTAGATGCTGACGATGTACTGCCCATAGGATAGTGTGGAAAGGTAAACCTTTGAAAAGAATGTCATAATGAAGGTCATAATACCTGGCTATGAGGCCACTGAAGTCCAATATGGTACGCAAGCAACCAACTGTTTTAAATGCGATAGTGTCCAGGCCTAAGTGAATAATCCATTAAAGTCTGAAAGTTGCTGCCTAAGTGATTGGAGCATCAATATTAGTCAGCTTTGGGAAAACTAAGACACAAGAGGATTGGCAAGGACAAATCCACTCCTGATTTTTCAAAGAGAATAAAAGCCATGGAGCAGTCTGAGAATTAATAGTAAATTTAACATAGCCAAGCACGCCTCGGCAGTGAGTTTTAAATAATTTTCTACTTGTATTTATCTATTTGCTTTTTCTTTTTTTTTTAATTTTTACTTGTATTTATCTATTGGCTGTTTTTTTTTTTTTTTTTTTTTTTTTTTGCTGTGCTATGGATTGAACCCTGGGACTCACATATGCTAGGGAAGTGTTCCACCAACAAGCTATATCCCCAACTAAACAATTTTGCGTGTGTGTATATGGTGCACGGTGTGCGCATGTGTACATGTGACCGTGTGTGCCTGTGGAGGCCAGAGGTTGATATCGAGTGTCTTTCTTCATTTGTTGTCCACCATACTTCTTTGAGGCAGGGTCTCTTACTGAGCCTCAAGCATACTGACTGTCTAGACTGGCCAGCTTGAGAGCCCTCAGAATCTCCCTGCCTTTGCTTCTGAGCACCACCACTACAGGTGTAATGCTGTCATAGTTACCTTTACATGGGTGTTGGGGAGCTGAACATGGGTACTCACGCTGCCTGGAAAGCAGCTTACCCGCTGGACCAGCTCCACAGCCCCTGAATAATAATCTTCTTCTTCTTCTTCTTCTTCTTCTTCCTCTTCCTCTTCTTCTTCTTCTTCTTCTTCTTCTTCTTCTTCTTCTTCTTCTTCTTCTTCTTCTTCCTCTTCCTCTTCCTCTTCCTCCTCCTCCTCCTCCTCCTCCTCCTCCTCCTCCTCCTCCTCCTTTTTCTTGTAAGCAACAGAGAGTATGTTGTTTTATGACTGGAATATTTGATACTGTTACAGGTTAATTTTCCTTATACTAGAGATTTAATGCAATTCCAATGAGAATCCCAACATTTGGGATAGAATTGCAGACACTATAAAATGTATGTGGAAATGCAAGGCAATTAGGGTAGCCAGATAATTTAGAAAGGAGATTATGGGGAGTTGGAGGACTCACTTTTCCTGTGTTCAACACCTAAAGTTACCATGATAAAAAGCGCACAGATCAATGAGGCAAAGCCAGTGATTCACATTCTGGTCCTCACGCTGGAGCAGCGAGCTATTCACTAAGCTCTTTCCCTAACCTCTACTGAATGCATTTTTGACAAAGGTACAAAGGGAATCCAGGGATGGGAGAAGGACAGGGTGGGGGAGGGAGAAACTTCCCTATATATGATGATGGAAGAAATGAGAATATCATCATTACCCTTTTAATTCTTACCTCATATTATACACAAAATAACTAGGAAATAGACTGATTTTTTTCTATTTATTTATTTTGTGCACTCACACATGTGTGTGAGCGCACACTACGGCACACATGAAGAAATCAGAAGTCAACCTGCAGAGCTGGTTCTCTTCCTCCACATGAGTGCTGAGGAACAAACCCCAGTTGGCAGGCTTGGCAGCAAGTGCCTTCATCTGCTGAGCCACCCCTCCAGCCCCAGACTTAAAGCTTAACAAGAAATACAGCAGGCGTGGTGGTACACACCTGTAATCACAGCAGACAGGAGGTGGAGGCAGGGGGTTTTTGAGTTCCAGGCTAGCTTCAACAAATAAACAATAACCGAACAACATAAAAACCCTGAAAACAATAACAGTTAGAGAAAATAGCCATAAAGGTGGCAAAGACTCCTTAAATACAGAACCCAAACCAAAACATAATCCATAAAAGAAAAAAAAGTCACATAAAAAATCTCTGCTTTGATCATCAAGAAAAGGAAATGCCAAGTTTTGGCCAGAGTAAGTATATGTAAAGGACGTTGTTTGGGCAGAAGTGTCACCCAGCCCCTGGCATCCATATACCCAAAGAGTCTGGAAAGCTTGGGTGGATGTTCCATCCCAAGTCCCCTTTCCTGGGAGTTGCCTCAGTCCAGACTCCATCCCTGAGAAAGCCGCCAAAAGATGATCCTTCCCCAGGGATGCTCAAGACCACTGCCACAAGGTATTTAAACTGTCCCCCAGAGAACATACATGTGGTTTTCCGGTCTTCCTTTCCTGTGTCCTCTCTGAAGGGCTGGAAGGCCATCCAGGAGCGTTGGTATCCATTAAACCTGAGCTTTATCTACCTACTTCTATTTGATTTGGTCTGATTCAGATTATTGCATCAGTGGAGGGGCTTATGGGGTGCAAAAACTTTTCAGAGATACCTGTTAGAGGGCTTGTATGGAGCATCTATGATGACTCTTTAGCCTGGGGTCAAGAGGCTGAGTCAGCAACTAGCTGACAGGAAGTGGTAGGGAGGAACTAAGAGTAGTGAGGGTTCTTTAGTGGGGGCTCAGCAGAAGGCCAGCCACTTATTCCGGAGCCAGGAGTAAGGAGGGAAGGTTAGCTACTTGCCAGCAGGATTTCACCTCAATCTTCCAACCCTGAGTTCTACAGAGAGATAGAGATTTAGATGTTTCCTTTAGCAGCTGTGAAAGAGCCAATGCTTGAGGGAACAGAATTCCCACCTGGCTGCTGCCCCTAATGGCGGAACTGCTGCTGGTAGCTGTGGAGTTGCAATTGCAGGTTGGGACAGCTGTTGCTTAAGGTGCAGCCACTGTACTGAATGCAAAACAACAGGAAACTCAATTAAAAACCCGCAGGAGAGCCAATCATGGTAGCCCGTGATTCTAATGTCAGCACTTGAGTCAGAGGGAGGAAGATTTTCACAAGTTCAGGGCTGGTCTAATTAGTGAGTTGCAAAGCTAGTCAAGGCTACAGAGTGAAACAATGTTTCAAACAACCAAACAAAACCAACCAACCAACCGGAAAACCCAAAACCCAGTAGGAAGCAAGGGATACAACATCCAAGAAAGTGTATCCTTGGCAAGTAGATGCTGAACATCATCAGAGATGAAGGAAAAGTAAATTCAAGTCATCCAAGGGAACGGGGCACAAGGCTAAAACTTAACGGGCCAAATACACGGTGGCAGGAGAGCTGGGTAGTGGTTACTTTAGGCATAGAAATGAGTTTCCGCATATTCTTGGAAACAAACCCCACGCCTCTTAGCTGTCTCCAGGCGTCCTCCTCCCTAACAATGAGCGTTCTGTCTCTAGATTCAGACATATAAGTGGAGTCATACCATGAGGGCTCTTTTGAGACTCTCCCCTTTCACATAGCATAATGTTTGAAAGGTCCATTCATGTACTGTGTGCCAGTACTTACCCTTTTTATGGAAAAATAAATACTCTACTGTATGGATATATCATATATTATCTGTTCATCAGTTGATGGGGTTATTGCCACTGTTTGGCTATAGTGTTGAACCCTGTGAATGTCATTGTTCCCACAGCTTTGTGGATGTGTTTTTGTTTCTCTTGGTTATCTATCCAGAAGTGACATTTCTAGGTCAGAGCATAACTGTGCTTAACAATCTTTCAAACTGTGTCATGGCTGCAACATCACCCATAGGACCAGTCTATGAAGCTTCTGGGCTTTCTCAGTCTTCACCAACACACTGTCAGAGCCTGAGGGTTTTCTGTTTTGTATTTTTGAGGCAGGGTCTCTCTAAACTGCTGTCCTGGAACTCACTACGTAGACCAGGTTGGCCTTGAACTCACTGTTAACTGCTTCTGACTGCTGGGATTAAAGGCCTTCACCACCATGCCCAGCGGCCTTTGACTTATTATAGTTGTCCTAATGAATATGAACTGTTACCTAGTTGCTGTTTCCCCTTGCATCAGGAAACAAAAAACAAGAAAACAAAAACAAAAAAGCATACACCTTCTCCATTAAATGTCTTACCATCCTTGTTGAATCAGTTGACAGCTGACAGAGATCTGCTTTTGGATCTTAACTCTATCCCATTATTAATGGGTCTATCTTGTATCTGTCTGTGCTACTGTGGCTCCTACTGCTTTGTGGGCAAGTTTTGAAACCCAGAGTGTGAGTCTTGGAACTTGTGGCTGTTTTGGGTCTCTGAACTTCTATAGGAATGGTGGAATTGAACCATCAGTTTTTACCCACAGGTTAGCTGAGCTGGCTCTGTAAATCAGCATGGAGTCTGTCACCTCAAAGTTTTCAGCTCATGCACATGAATATTTTTCCATTTATTTGGATTCAAAAATTGGGGTGGGATTTATCTCATTATGGAGTGCTTGCCTGGCAAACCCTCTGCAAGAATCGAGGTTCGAGTCACAGTATCACAGTATCTTATTAAAACTTGTTTCCAGAAATATTTTTGCATGTCTTTTTTTTTGTTTGTTTGTTTGTTTTTTTGTTTTTCAAGACGGTTTCCCTGTAGTTTGCATGTCTTTAAAACCATTTTCCTCCACAACTAGTTCCAAAACGGCCAGGGCTACACAGAGAAACCCTGACTTGAAAAACCAAAAATAAGGTTGAAGAGGTGGCTTAGAGGTTAAGAGACTGACTGTTCTTCCAGAGGTCCTAAGTTCAATTCCCAGCAACAACTTAGTGGCTCACAGCTATCCATATGGGAACTGGTGCCCTCTTCTGGCATGCAGACATATATGCAGGCAGAATACTATACATAATAAATAAAAAAATCTTAAAATAACTCAAAAAAAACCCAAAAACCATTTTCCTAAGTTCTTTATTCATTTTTCTGTGAATATAAATGAAAGTGTTTTCTAAATTTCATTTTCATATTGTTCATTGCAAATGCGTACAAATACAATCAATTTTTTGAGTATTGATCTCGTATACATCCTTGCTGAGCACATTTATTAGGTTTAATATCCTTAAGATTTCCTCTATATGAATTCATATTGTAATTGAATAAAAAGTTTCAAGTTTTCCTCTCTAATTTGCATATATTTAAATTATTTGAATATCTTAACACAATATTGAAGAAATTCAGAACCTAGTGCTTTACTCTCTAAATGTAGTGATGGTTTCTGACCCTTCTTCTTTCTTTCTCTTTCTTTTTTTTCTTTCAGAGGGTTTCACTATGTAGCCCTGTGTATCCTGGAACTGGTTACATAGACCAGGCTGTTATGTAGTCTATCTTCTTGTATTTGTTTTATGTCTTTCTCATTGTAACTGTATTGTTTACTATCTGTGTTTTCTTAATGAATCTCTTTCTTGTACTGTCAAAGTGCTCTTACATTAGATTTTAAAGAAGAAAATGGAGAGCTACAGAAACAACCTAGATAACTTACTTAATAATAATAATAATAAACTCTAGAATGCATAAGTCCTGTCTTCACGTCACTTAACTCCAGATTCAAACTTAGCAGTGTCTACTCATCAAGCTCAGCTCAGGTAATCTCTTGAGGGCTCTGAGGGGAGGAAAGAAGGGCATGATGAATGCTTTACCGTCAGGAATCTTTTAGAAGAGACATTTACCTCCTACCAAAGTGTATCATTCACTTGAAAAGCTCCCCAAATAACCTGGGATTCCACCAAAAAGGGGGATCGATCCTACATGAGTAACAATGTCAAGCATTCACAATATTATCTTTTCTAAAATGAAAATCAAAGTTACTTCTATGTTCACTAACCCCTTGGGCTCTTCACTGAATTCTTCCTATGGCAATCATAGCCTTCCCATAGCCTTCATCCCTAGTTCCATCTCCATACAAATGTGACTCAACATTTATAGACTATGTAAATATTTATTCATCATTCAACTTTATTGAGTGTTGCGATGTTGCTCAAATTCTTTTAAAGGGGGAGGTGCTAACAACATCTACCTACGGTCCAGAGACAAACTGAGGCACCATTCTACCAAAGTTCACTCTGGGAACCAGTGAGTTTGTTGTGCTTCCCTAGACCAAAGGTGAAGGGTTACTTACTGGAGGGAGGTGCTCCCTTTCTAGAGGCCATATTGAAAAAGGACATCACCCAGCAATGATGAAGGCTTTCCAAAAGATTGATCCTCTCTCTCCTAATCTTCCCATCCTATACACTCTAACCCTTCCAAAACTCCAAGTGCAGTTAAGGCAGAGGTACACAGAAAACATGGTAGTGGGGGGCTGGATACTGTGAGGGGATGCAATCAGTCAACAGGCACAGCTGAATGCCCCAAGATGGCAGTTGTTTGGCTCAGAGAATACTACTGTACATGTGTGTGTGCTAGATGCCAGAAGACAAAGACACACTCTTAGGCTGAGTTCATGTGTATTACTATGGCAACCTCTCAACTGCTTAGTTCATTTGCAGCAATGGTTAGGATGCCAGTCAGTCATAGTTCCTGCCTGTTGTCATCTGAAGTTATACATAGCACGAGCCTCCCTTTTTAATCTTAGACGTTTAAAGTTTGGACGAGAAACTATACATAATCCTTTTATCTACCAGTCCCGAACCCCCCTCAACCAAAGAGCAAGAAGGCATTAGAGTCAGAGGAAAGGAATTCTTGTTTTTGAGCGTCCTTGCACAGCCCCCACCCGTGTGATCTCTTACAACCCTGACAGGGTTTTGCGTACTGTGTTTGTTTGGCGTAAATGAGGTCCCCATTCTCAAAAGATTTGATGTCTATAGAACAGAAAGCGATCAAAACAGAAGTTAGTGCAGGCCTTATGTCAGAGCCCCCTACCCTTCCTTTGTCATACTCTTCTCTAGGTTCCTCTGCTAAGGGTGGGATTCACCCACCTATCAGAGCAGCCCAGCATCCGATCAGCCACTGGCGAGCCAGCGCCGCAGGGCCACTCATCCTCAGCCAAAGGCTGGGCAGGGCGTCTGAATCCTGCAGCCCACAGTGGGTGGCACAGGAGAGGTACACTTATGCCCTTCAAAAACTTAGATGTTTGAAGTCTCAGGTCAGACTCTGAGGTGCCCAGTTCAAAGAGGCAGCTTGCTAATAGACCTGGTTTCCCTTGAGGGCGCATTCACGTGGGTTGAATACAGGCAGCCCTTCAGTGCCTCTTTCCCCGTGCCTCAACCCACCTGGTTTCCTCAACTCAATCAAGTAGCTAGCCTCTTGTGGTGGTCATAGGTTCCCCGTGGAATGTACAGAGCGTGACACCTCTCACTGTTTAGCCTAAGCCTATGTCAGATGCATGCACAAGGACCCATCATAATCGCCTGCCACCCAGACACTAATGATCCATCATCTGCTGGAAAAATCCTTCCTGATGGTGGAGGAGCTACCCAGTCCCACGCCCCGTTGAGTCGCACCCACTCGTCAACCTCTTTGCGCCTTTCCTTCGCCCCACACCTGGCAGCCAGGATTGAGCATGCATGCCTCCAGCCCCTGGGTTATTGGGTCTGTCTCCGGGGATCTAATGACGTCGGCTGACCTCTCCGCACCAGCGACCTCTCCAGTGATACGGTGGAAAACGCTCTGGAGTAAGCCCACAACGACCTAAATTCTCCAGCGGGCACCGGAGTTTTTCTCCTGTCTTCAGCAGCCGAAGGTTGGGTTGTCCATGGCACCAACTACTACAGCTTCTTCCTCTCCAAAAGAGGTCCCCACGCTACAGCGACGGCTTCCAGCAGCTGGCTTAGTCTCCTTTCTGACGGAAAGCCCAGCAGACCGGCAATTCTTTCATTGTGGGGCACGCTCTGCCCTAGTGGATTGCTCACCATACTTTGTAAGCGGGTTCCACCGGGTGGGGCGTGTCACCCGAGCAACTTTCCTCTATATGCAGCCCCTGCTCTCGATAGTCCCCCTAGCTTCCCTGCCCCACCCCATAGCAGCTCCAGGTGCCGGCTCCGCGCAGCGCGTGGCAGCCCAGGGTTGGGACCTCCGCGCCTAGGTTTTTACCCGGACTCCAGCACGTGTTGCAGTGGGGAGAGTCAGGCATCGGCCAGGCTCGGGGCACCTTAGTGGCACAGTAGAAAGTCACAGAAGGGAAGGTGACTGATTCTAGAGAATGTTATCTTGCCAGCTGACCAGGATCATGGGATGCCCATTGCGTTCGATCGCTTGGCTGGGACGGGGAAGCTCCCTACACCCCCGTCCCGAGGCAGCCAATGGTCGCGTCCAGGCGGGAGGCCATGTTGCTGGAATAAAGCGGGCGGGGCGGCGCGGGCCAGCAGATGCGGCTGGAGGCGCGCGGGAGCTGGGTGCGAGCAGGGCGCAGCCGCGAGGGAGGCGCGGGGGAGGCCAGCGGGAACCGGGGCGCCAGCAGCAGCCTGTGTTGGCGGAGAGCAGCCGGGCGCAGCCGGAGTCGCAGTCGCGATGGCCGTGGCCGTGGGGAGACCGAGCGTGAGTGCCGGGGCCTCGCTTCCCCAGCGTGCTGATCGCGGGGCGCCGGGTGGGCTCCGCTTTGGGGCGCGTGCGGGTGGAGACTTGCGGGAACCAGAAAGGGTCTCTGGGTGGTGGCTGCTGGGGCTGTGGGTGTGTGCATGCATTTGGGCGCGCATCTGGGAGGGGAGCTTGGGGAGCCGGCAGGGTCAGAGCCTACCTGATGCAACAGTCGATCTTCTTGGAGCGCCCCTATTTCGGGGATGTGGGAGAAAAAACGACCCCTCTGTGAGGCGCCTTTTAAAGGGGTAGCTTGAGCCGCTGCTTTCCCCAGCTACCTCCCTCTCCCGGCGCACGCCGCTCGGCTGCTGATCGTGGAGGAAGGCGCCGGCTGCGGAGGGTTTCCTCGTGGTTCTCCCGCGCCCTGCGGGCGATCGGGGCACGGGAATTGGGAGCCAAAGCGCTAAGTCACACGGCTGTAGAAGCGGGTCCAAGGGGTGAGATGTCCGTGGTGGCTTACCCCTGGTGTATTGTGAAATTCCGGACACCCTCAGGCGCCCACCCGGGTGACCCGGCCCTGCCCAGGATGTGGACAAAGCCCTAGACACACACACAAAGTTTTCAAAGGGCTCCCTTTCGGGGTGGGTGGAAGTCCTGAAATACTCTGTGGCTGGCAGGCCGGGGGCAGCGGTAGTGAATGCGTGGCTCGAGGAAGAGGAAGGGAGGGTGGGTGCCTGGAAGAGGAGTGCCCCAGCACCCGAAGGCAGGGAGGGGATGCTCCTATCCGGACTCTGGGCCTGGGGTACACGCCGCGGGCCGCGCCTCTTGGAGTATCTGCAACTCTGGAGCCAGCCAGACCGAGTGGTACTTTGAGGATGTAGTTCGGGGTCTTGTTCCCAGCCTTGGGTGAAAGGGAGGGAAGGGGCGGTGGCGGCGGCCTTTCCTTTTTTATTGAAAGGAGCCCAGCCCAGTGGGAAAGGCGGAGTCCTCTTTTCTTTTTCTCATTTTCTTTGTCGAGGATCTTAGCCCACTTTTGCCTGGTCTGCCCTTGGGGCGCCTCCGGTGTGGTCCTTCCCTGGCTAGTACCCCATCTTCTTTTTCTTCCCTTTTCGAACTTTGCAGCTTGCTGCAGGTGGTGGCCTGACTTTTTGCAGATAAAGAGAAAAGTCTTAGGTAGATGCTGAAAGCTACAAAACCCAGATGCTCAGACTCTTGGCTTCCCCCTCCCCACGCCTCTCAGCACCCCCGAGGAGTCTCAGCCCTGCAGGAAGTTTATGGGGGGGGGTCACCCTTTGCAACGCCTATACCTCCATTTAGTGGTTCAGTTGCTTTTTCTGCTGTCTGAGGTGCTTTGAAAGACTTTTTCCACGGTGAGAAAATGTGCATTGGTCATTGCTAAGTGTTCCTGTGGGTCTGTCAGGCCTTTCGAACTCTATTACATGACATATTGTGGGTCCTTTATGTCTTCTGACATAAAGGACATAGTCTTAAGAATCTTGTCTTCCTCTTTATACAAATTATGCCCTTGTTAATTGGTTCTAGGCAGTCATTACTGAGGGAATTTGCATAGTCTGGACTGATCTCTTTAGAAACCAAGGTTAAATCTTGCCCTCGCCACATTTATTTTCAGGGCACAGATTCAAAGAACTAAAATAACAATATATGTTTTAGATGCATCAGCATGCGTCTGGGAATGCAAATATCCTGTGTAGGGGGTGTCTTTTTCAGCAACACTTATTGCGGGTGCATTCTTGAGGGTTGGGGGAGGTGGAAGAAATAATTTGCTGCACATTTCCAATAAATTAGTAGGTTCATATATGTCAGTTAAATAGGAACAATATGTGGCTTTAAGATTTAGTTGTGTGGCTGTAATCATATCCAACATAGGGTCTGCCAGCCATGTGTGAACTTAGTCCTACAGAGCTCTTGGGTAAGACCTCGTATTCAGATAACGGGAGATTTTTAAAGTATGGGTATACAGAAAAGGCGACTTATGCATATCCTGTGTTGTCACTGGGTTAAGATCAAATTCCTTAAAACTTAAAAACAAGACACCCCACCCCATCCCCCAGTTGTAAGAGTGATCAGGAATGAACTAGGAAGCTGAATAGCCTTTTCAGAGGCTACTGAGAATGTGTGACACATTTGCATGGGCTGGTTGGACTGTTTGCCCTGGGGGATCTTTTAAGTGTGGCCTCTGAAACTTCAGCAGAACAGCTCCTGCGAGTGCAGACCGTGCAGACCCAGCTCTGAGGTGGCTGTGCTGCTTCTCTAGTGTTAGTGTTTACATTTTCAACCTCCCCAGTCCCTTTATCTGCCCTGGGATTTAGACGAAAGAAGGAAAAGAAATGGGAAGGGAGAGAGCCACCCCAAAGTGGACTTATTCACAAGTGAAATTGCCTTACTGCTTTAGAATTTATTAAAAAATTTTAAAAAAGAGTTGTTGAGGAAAACAAAATTTTCTCCTGTCTGTACAAACCACTGTTCTGTGTTGAGAGAAGAAGAATGACTTTTAGTAAGTCACTCTCGGTATTAGGCAGGCTAGTGTGACGTTTGCAGTGGCTGACACCTGAGGTTTAGCGAACAGAAACACTTGTATGAGGGCCTGGGTGGTTTTACATTCTGAGAATTAAGTCCAGCTCCCTGTGCTTACAGTCTACCACTGAGCTACTTATCCCGTCCTCCAAATACTGTGTTGTCTATATTATGAAATGTGTATATTCAGTTACAACTGCTTAAATTTCCGGGTTAAATTCACATGCGTCTTAGGTAGAGAGAGGCGCTCTTGGTGACAGAGCAAAGGCCGTAGTTGAATGGGATGCTCATTCTTCCATTTTTCATCTGCGTTCATAGCGTGTTCCTTTGCCCGCTGGCCCCGGGCCTTGGCCCTGAGAAGACCCCACATGTGCTGTTCCAAGGGCCTCTCTCCTATGGCCGCGGCTCCATTTTGGATGGATTAGGGATTTTACATCCACATCCCAAAGCAGCTGTCCATTCTGAACAAGGCATGGTGATTACTCTGCCTGGGAACCAGGCCTTGTGTAGATGGCATGCGCTCTCTTTTAGGTCATCTGCGTTACAGTGTCTGGGACCTGGGAAGAACTTTAGGAGTGAAATGGTGTGGGTACTGCCCCAGTGCAGAAATATTGCCTCTTTTTTTTTTTTTTCCTAGCTAAAGCTCTGTTTCAACTTTTCCAGTGGAAATGGCATATGATAGCCTTTAAGAAATTTGTTTAATTGCCCTTTCATCCATTGAGCTGAAAGAAATGGAAAACCAAGTTACTTGTTTGCCCATTTGATGCTACACGTTTGAGTACCTGCTTCGTGCCGGTCTCTGTCCCTGGAGTTCGGGATATAGCTGCGGAGAATAAACTGCCTTCTTCCTTGCAGCAGTTATTTATTTGTATTTATCCATTTTTAAAAGGTTCAAAAATCCCTGTGTATTAAAGTGACATGGGATTTGTAAACTGGGGAGAAAGGAAGTATGTGCTTATTGCTGACGACAGTTAGGGATCAGGTGGCGTTTTTCTCTGAATCACTTCAGAAAGCTTTAAAGATACTGCCTCCTCAGGGGTTGTCTCCTCAGGAGGTGGGGTTTTCCTCGTGTGAGGAAGTAGGGACAATGACGCCTTCCCATTTGTTCTAAGTTGACATTACTGTGATTTGAAAACGTGAGTGCAGATGGAGGACTCTAGCTGGATGCCTGTGGTGAACGACTGATGGATTGAGAAGAGCTCAGGGAAGAGCCCTCTGTGCAACGCGTGGACTCTGGCTGGAGAGTTTTCTAAACGATCATAACGCTTTAGCCGGTGATAGATTTGTACGTTGAGAACCAAAAAGTGTCAACGATTAAGAGTCAGAAGAACACTTTAAAGTGCAGTAATGCTTATTCTAAAACTGCTTGGAAACCAGTTAATTTCTTTAAAAGAAATCTTTTAAATGACCTTTAGCAATGTGTCCATACCACAGTGGAAGTGGGACTCGGGGAAACCAGTCAGAGAAGGAACACGCCCACTGCTGTCAGGTGCCGGCCTTCCACCAACTTCTGGAGGTTTATTTTCCCAAGCATAAGCCATCTTGCTTAAACTGCTAATTAGAAACCAAACTGTGTGCCTGGCCACTGGATGCTTAGTGTTAGGCATAGGCCACTGTGTGTCTCTGTCAGGACAAAGGGATGAATGATGGCGGGACTCCATGTTGCCACGATTTGGAGAGGCGGCTTTGATTGATTGCCAAAGCACTAAGCATTTCCCCCATTGAAGATGCCACTCTGGAGCGGGCTTCAGTTTCTTTTCTTTATGGGATCTTAATTTGTTTCAGGGAGAAGAGAGGCTGCATTTAGACTTTCTTCCCCCATTTGGGACTTGTCTTTTGTGGTCTTGGTTACACCTGTCACAGTTGGGGTCAGTAAAGCTGAACCATTGTGTAAGACTAAGTGAATCTAAAGCTTTTATCCTTTTCCCCAAGGGGCCCTACTTTATAATTTAACTGATACCCTCCTCGTCTTTTAAATCTAGATTGACAGAAAACTCTTCCAACTAAACAATACCTCCCCTGACCCACTCAGCACTGCTGGCAGTCCATCAATGCCGTTTCTGTTGAGCACAAAAACAATACACGGGCTAAGGTGACACAGACAGGATTCGAAAAGGAATTTGCTGGGTGATCAGAAATAAAATTTGCTTTGTTTCAGCCCTGGCTTGAGTTAGAAACCAGGGGTGTGCTCCCTGGTGTGACTGTAGTCGAATGTTAACTTGTCTCTAGTGTCAGTACCCGTGAATGAGAGCACAGCACTCAAGCCCAGTGACACGGGCAGTCATGAGTGCAGACGCTGTCTGTACACTTTGGAACTGTGGCCCCGTGCGATGGGGTGTGGTGTGTCGAGCAAGGGAGCAGGCTTGAAAAAGCAGGAAGGAGTCATCCTCCAAGAAGGTAACTTTGGGCCCTTCGAGTAGGACTTCTGTTCAAAACAAACACACAAAGCTTTGTTTTTTTCTGTTGTGCTAAAGGAAATTAATATGAAACTTAGCTTATTTCTTTTGATAAGTAGCATTGCTTGGGGAAGAATTTATAATTTTCTTAGAAATTGAAAACAGTCATTCTTTTTGGTGATATTTTATCTGTTTTATCAGGCGTTGCTCACTCACTTTTTGTGTGCAAGCACCGAGATTGTTGCAGTGATTCACACACAGTCCCTGTGTCTTACTGTGGTTTGTCTCTTTAATTGAGGTATTGGCCTAAGTGGCTGAGCCTAGCCTGTTAGGGCTCCCATCCTGTAACTGGTGGCATTGTTTTCCTGACAGCAGAACTGAGTGAGGAAATCAAGTCCAAGGCGGCTACAGACAAGTGTCAATAAGCTTGTAATAAGTTATTATGACAAGCATGGATAAATGGTGTGTGCAGTGAGCTCTGGAAGAGAGAGAGAGAGAGAGAGAGAGAGAGAGAGAGAGAGAGAGAGAGAGAGAGAGAGAGAGAGAGAGAGAGAGAGAGAGAGAGAGAGCCTTTTGAAGCAATCTAGTGTAGCTCAGCTGTTAGTTCAGGGTTGGTGGCGAGGTGGAGGGACATGAGACAGGAGGTAAAAGTTTTTATGTAGACATGTCTTCACTGTTGCTACTCTTTGGATACTTTATATCCTATTCATGCCTTGCTCCCAACCTAAACTATTCTTAGTCTTGGAATTGGTGGAGGTAAGACACTGAAGATCAGCAGACTGCTAATTCGTTCGGGCTAGGTTCTGTAGAGGAGGCGTGAGAAAGGATTCACACCGAGCCCTTCGAGGAGAAACTTGAAGATCTGGGAACTTTAGCTGCAACTAGGATTAGCAGAAAAGAACTCAAAGCCCACTGGATCCTATGAGAATAGGAGTTTGTATTAAATACCAGCGTTCCCTTAAATTTGAATACCCATTTCATTCTTCTCATTTGTGTGTGTATTTTTATGCCGTATACATTTGTGAATCTCATTAAGAGTGTCCACTGAATTTGTTTTGAACTGATTTTGAAACTTAGAAAAAAAAGCGGCCTTCAAAAGTCTTTGTGAATGAGGAACTTGTTCAGAATCTTGATTTTGGTTTTTTGAGACAGGGTCTTACTGTATACGTCACACTGGCCTTGAACTAGGTGTGTAACTGATAAGTAGCACAGGGTGGTCTCAAAATTCATAATCCTCCTGCTTCTGCCTCCATGTCCTGGCATTACAATATGTGTCACCATGCCTGGTAGCA